>NC_057805.1:333102356-333253680 GCF_018294505.1 Triticum aestivum
CGGCGGAGCGCGGGCGCCGGGCGGAGGGAGGCGGCGATCCCGCGCGGGCGACGGGCGGAGGGAGACCGGACCGCGGGGGCCTGCGGTGGGCTCTCCGGGCCGCGGGCGTACGGGCGGCGGCGTGGACACATGGCGGGCGGTGAGTGGGCGAGGGCGGCGGCGCAGTTCGTCCGGCTCGGGCCGGATGTGTCCGGCGGCGCGAGGGAAGCGGGCTAGGATTTCATCTGCGTGAGAAATCCGGGAGAGACACATATCTATAGGTAGAGGGAGCTAGGAGGCTCCAAATGGGGTGCGGTTTTCGCCCACACGATCATGATCGAACGACCTAGAGCATGGAAGTGACTTAGATGGGTTTTGGGCTGTTTGGAGGGGGGTTTTGCTGCAACACACAAAAGGACTTTGCAGTTACCCGGTTAACCGTTGGAGCATCAAACGACCTCCAAATGGAACGAAACTTGACAGGTGGTCTACCGGTGGTATACCAAGGCCACTTGGCAATACTCGGTCCATTCCGAGAAAGTTCAACACCCGCTCACGAAAAGAAACAAGAGGGGTGCGCCGGTGCATGTGGGAGTACCGGATTGCAAAACGGACAACGGGGAAAATGCTCAGATGCATGAGACGAACACGTATGCAAATGAGATGCACATGATGACATGATATGAGATGCATGACATGAACAAAATGCAAAACGAAAAACAAAACCTGGCAATGAAGGGAATATCATAAAACATAGCCGAAAATGGCAAGAGTTGGAGTTGCAAATATGGAAAGTTACATCCGGGGTGTTACAGAGGGTGAGAGAGCGAGACGCGAGAAACTCTATCAAACAAGAGGCTATAATGGAGTAAAAAAATATCTCCATAGCAGTGGTTTTAAATAGAATACGCGCGTTCCTAGAAAAAAGAAACGAAAACTGGCGGACAATTTTTCTAACGTACCAAGAAAGAAAACTCAATCAAAAACACGCCCCCGCTTCCAGGTCGCGAGAGTCGTCGCGCACACACACATAGACATAGACATGCATATCCATGTTTACGTAAAATTCCATTTCCATCTCCATCTCCAATCATATTTGTCCAACTGGCACATTATTTACGTTGTTAATTATATACGCAGCAATATTAACATACAGCATCTCTTGTTTGCGCACGTCCGGACCGCTGCCACGGACGGTCCTGACCAGCCCGAACCCTCTTCATCACCCGCGCGTGCTTCCCGCCCAAAACGGTCAGTGCCGCATTCATGCCCGGCCAGAGCGGACGCAACCTCTCACTGGCGCCGGCATTGAAGCGGCGCGCCGGCCGAGAGAGCGTCGCCCGCGCCGCTTCCGGGTGCACGCGGCCGCTCCGCGTTCAAAGGTTGCAATAGCCGGCTACAACATGCATGTAAAAAGTTCTTGGGAGTCCGTGCTACAGCTAGCTGTCCTCCCCCAACTCATCAATCTCTTCCAGTAGTGCTAGTACTCCATGGCGCGATCCATCGACAAGCAGGCGGGAAAGTTATCGTATACTCGGATTGCGGTGAGTGGCATGCCGAGTGACCGTGTGGGGTCGAGCCGTGGAGGAGGGTGAGACACGAACACGACAGACGTGATTTAAACGTTGGTTTTTCTCGATGGCGCAATCCACCGAAACGAAATGTTGGTTTCTCTCCGTTTCCATTTTTTCTCCGAAAAAACGGAAACTTTCCACTCCATTTTCATTCCTATTCCAAGGTTGCCCCGTTACAACATTCCATCAAATACAAAGGAAAACTAACACGCATGCTGATGCATCTCAATGATTCACAGATCATAGCCAATATTTACTTCACAACTAAAGAAAAAAGTTGTGAGAGCGTGTACGAAAGAAAAACTACTGATGGGGTCACTACGACTTAAACCCTAAACCCTAAACATGATTTAATTTCCTGGCCAGGTAGAACCTGTCGAAGGAAAGACGGCTGGCACCCTCGGATCATACGATGCTTTTGTGCAGTTCCACTAAAATCGACCTGAGCATCCCTGATGGCAAAGATATTGAAGAAGTGTGATTAGAATAATAGTACTGGCACTAGTTCATGAGACATAAACTCATCACAAGTAGAAGCCGGTAGAAGTAGAGAAAGATCGACATGGAGATGGAGCTACGGCAGTGGAGCAAGCCGGATCCAAAAGGAAGATGGACTACCTGGGACGTCGGGCTGTAGCTAGAAGGGCGGTTGGGACGCGGCATCGGCCCATACCGCGGTGACCCCCGATTGGGACGCACTGACTGTGGGTTTTCTCCCTCGCCGATGTCGACCGCGTCTACGCAGAACATTGTTCCCTTCCCCCAGCTGCGGGATCAGGCCCGTCGCTCTATGCTTGTGAAGAGAGCAACCTAAGCAAGCAGGCTTGTAGCTTAGGCTCCTGCTAGTGTATATATAGTGGTTTTATTTTTCTCTCCATATCAACCATTTTATATTGCGTACGTGTCATTCAAGAGTGAAATGATGGTTGCTTCTTCCAACTAACTTACTGTGTGATTTGACTGCTCCTTAGTGGCCCCTACACGTACTCCCCCTACGTGTATGCAACAGTCACATGTACACATGGATGCAAAAACGCGCGCGACGCCCTAATGCATGCATGTCCGAGCACACGACGGAACACACACGGTCACGCTCAAGTGCTCAACCTACACGTGCATGCACACACATACTCAGTCAGGGTGAGCTAGTGACCGTATAAACACCGGAAAATATATATATATTGAGCGCAATGAGCGTATCATGAAGTCCACTGACCGTATTTTTACAAATATACAGTGACAGACAGTGTATTTATCTCATTTGAAATTAAGACAATATTAACCGGAGAGGAGGTAGTATGGACTAGCATTACTTTGCTATGTCCCGTCAACTTGCCGAACGAGGAGAAGGTTGCAGGACGGGAGAAGCTTGCGGGCGGTGGCTCGCAGGACAAGGAGAAACTTTTGACTAATGTAAGCTCTCCCTCGCTCAGGCGGTGGACGTGCAACAGTTAATTCGGTGTCAGATTGCCAGAAGCATACACTATACTACTAGTGCTATTATTGTTCGACTTCCCGAATAGGCGAACAGCCAAGCGCAAAGTAAACAGGTCAGCAAACCTTGCGGCGCATCTTCGTGCGAACCGTGCGGCGCATCTTCGTGCGAACCGTGCTTGCTGCACTTTGAATGTGGCCGAGAGCTGGCTTGATGAAACACCTCGCTTCCTACTTTTTTTGCGGGGTACCTCGCTTCCTAGTGACCAGTGTCTTGGCTGATCGTCCTAAGAATGCTTATATATGAATAAAGCTCTCTCGTTTACCTGCAAAAAATATTAAGCCATATTAACCGGAAAGGAGGGAGTATGGACTAGCACTACTTTTTGGTGTGTCCCATCAACTCGCAGAACGAGGAGAAGCTTGCAGGACAAGGTGAAGCTCGCTTACACCTTTTGACTAATGCAACCTACCCTCGGTGGACATGCATCAGTCCATTCGGTGTCAGATTGTCAGAGGCATACACTGTAGTACCCAACATGCGGAGTACCATCATTGTTCGACTTCACGAAGAGGCGAAGAGCCAAGCGTAGTAGTACGAGTAGTACTACTCGTACTACTACTAGAACCGCATGGAGGAGCGTCTGTACTCTTATTTTTTTTATCTCTGATAAAGTACACGTTTATTCCGGAGAAGGGCGGAAAACGGCAGCCCAACATCTAATGAATGATATCGATCAACCAAGCATGCTCGAATATATCTTGGCCTCCGTGCGAGCCCGTCTGTGTGTTCTCGCTCCTCGTCTCTCTCAAGGAACGGCGGGTTGGCTCTTTGCCGTCAATTGATATCGGTTTGCTCACACTCCTGTCCCACATGTCAGTGATATGCCAAGAGGAGGTGCGTTGACCGACTGGCCATACGCGTACTTGGTTTTGCACCTTCATACTACTCCTCCCTCCGTCACAGTTTACAGGGCGCGCTTCATTATGATGCATTTCTCTCAATGCATTTCCACCACCAGAGAGACTTTAGGGCGTGGTAACCGCAATCAAGTCCACAATTTTCTCTCCATGTACTGTACTACTACGGAGTGGAGTAAGTGCATGCATGTGTGTACCCGGGGTGGAAGCACTGCATGCATGTGTGTACGCATTATTCCCTCTAGTAATAGACGCCGTGCTATAACTACCAATGCTATTTTTCAGGCCGATCGCTAGTCGCCTTGGTCCCATAGATTTTTTTTCTTTTTTCTGAAGCGCGTTGTATAAACAGTGACGGATGGAGTAGTATGAGCGGATTCAAAGAAGAGCATATTGATGGTTGCTTCTTCAGAGCAACTTACAGTGGGAAAGGTGGGGCTTATGATTTGACAGCTCATTACTCACTATTAATGCGGCGCAACGACCGGGCTGAGTCTCCCATGCAGTTGTGCACTACCCCCTCGGTTCTTAAATATATTCCAGAGTATTTGTCTTTCTAGAGATTTCAACGAGTGACTACTCAAATATTTGTCTTTTTAGAGATTTCAAATGGACTGGCACATACGGATGTATATAGACATATTTTAGAGTGTAGATTCACTCATTTTGCTCCGTATGTAGTCACTTGTTGAAATCTCTAGAAAGACGAATAGAATATTTAGGAACGGAGGGAGTACACATACGAAGCAAAATGAGTGAATCTACACTCTAAAATATGCCCGTTTGAAATTTGTAAAAAGACAAATATTTAGGAACGAAGGAGTATAATTTCGTGCATGGCACATGGACCCGGATGATGAAGAGGCTTCTGGCAATGCTATCAAGCTTCCATCATTTGTTTACATAATTGACGTACTATACAAATAATTTTCCAGCGACATGAAATTGTACAATGGTGTGAGCTTTCAGCTTTTGTTTCGCGTGTCTTGCCATTGATGCTCTTTCGGAAACAATAAAAAACTAACTTCCTTGCTAATGCATGTCAATTATTAGCAGATCAGAGCTAATAATTACATCACAACTGAAGACAGAGTTGTGAGAAGGTGTTAAATTAAAATTGATCCATGCTTTCATTGGCAGCAATGTCCCCCAACTCTGTCTAAATCAACAAGGCATGTTGGGAAAAAAAAGCAGCTGTCTGGAGCATGCAACATTCCGATCATTTTGTGCAGTTCCACTAAAATAGAGCTGAGCGTCCCTGTTCCAAAGATATTAAGTGTGATTACGATAATAGAGGACTGTTGATGAAACAATAAACACACAAATAGAAGCCGGTCACCTTTGCAGTCTCTCTTAAGACTAACTAGTTAGAGAAGATTAGGCTCGGAGTTGGATGAGGAGGATAGAGCAAAACCAATCTCCCTTTGTGCAGTCGCACTGAAATGTAGAGACGTTGCCCGTGTGACATTTTAGTACAACTGCACAAAACACTCTTAAGAAAAAAGTGATTTGTGCAGTTCACCAAAAGGTCGCAATAGCAACGAGTAGAAAGGAAACAATTACTGGCCAATAACAGTTGATGACACATGCGACGACAAAAAAGAAGCATAGAAGATAACAACATGGTTGTGTTTGTCTAAAACGGTGTGAGGACGAGAATGCAATATGGAAAGTACGCCGGACGAGCTACGTTTTGGGCAAAGAACTATGGAAGATCCACATGCAGCGACGTGGGAAGACGGGCAGTGGAGCAAGCCCGGAGGGGATACCTGGAGGTCGTCGGGATGTAACTAGGTGAGCGGCGGCGGGCGGAATCTGCGAGCAGGTGGCGTAGGCCCTGCCGCACCGGAGCTTGGTCAGAGAGAACGGCGTGTACCGCAGATCGGGACGTGCTGCCTCGGCGTCATCAAACGGAGAAACGATGCACTTCCTCCCTTTCCCCCGGTGGACGGGATGCGGCCGGATCAGTGACCAACGGTGAGAGAGAGAGAGGCCACCGCACTCCCTTTCCCCCGGCGGACGGGATGCGGCCGAATCAGTGACCAACGGTGAGAGAGAGAGAGGCCACCGCACTCCCTTTCCCCCGGCGGACGGGATGCGGCCGGATCAGTGACCAACAGTGAGAGAGAGAGAGGCCACCACAGCCTTGTGTGAGATACTCTGAAGAGCGACAAACCAGGCAGGCAGGCTCCATTGTATATAGTGAGCGGACTATCTTTTTCTCCATAAAAATCGTTTTATATTCTGTGTACGTGCCATTGAGCGCTATAACTTTATTTAAAAATAACGCGGCAACGCGTCAAGTCGAACTTTGTTTCGTGCACGCGTGGTACACGACCTCCCTAGGTAAACAACCGCTACAGGCGTTCAAATTAGCACGTGGGCTGCCATTTTGTAAAGAAATGAGCTCCACCGTGTACCCGCGCGGGTGTGGCTGGGCACGAAGCGTGAGTACGTGCACGGTGCACCTATTCTCTTCTTGTATACGTACACCACCTACGTGGGGTTGTGTGAGAGAGATACAAACCTAGAGAGATATAGTGTGTGGGTTCTTGAGAGTTTTTTTTGGGGGGGTCAATCAAAAAATGTAACATATGCAATGTGTGTGAAATAGAGTCCTGGATATAACATATATATAGAGGGGGCGATCCACGAGAAGAGAGTGGAGGTATCATCGGCTTGAGGTGTCCATAGAATCGAAGAGAGGGATGATGTGTGTGTGTGTGTGCGCGCGTGATCGATAAAGAGTGCCATCGAATTTGTGTGTGCCCACGTCAAAGATATAGAGTGGCTGGCCTACTGGAACGTGAGATGGGACATGTGCAGTTTGTCTCTATGGCATGGATACCTACCTGCAACGCTCGACTATCAGTGTGTGGTGGGGAAGAGGGAGGCCCAATTAACTATAGAGGTACAATGGCTGGTATATGTGTGGAGGAGGAGAGAGGCCTACCTCATGTATTAAGGAGATCGATCTGCCTCATGTATTAAGGGAGATCGATCGGCATCCATGCATATGTGCAGGAGAGGAATAAGGTTGGGAGAGAGATAGAGCTAGAGTGTTGGAGGGGGTGGTAGTGGATTTGCTTCTAACAAATGGTGGGATAGTCTTGCTAGACAAACGGAGGGCACTCCCGCAAAATCAATAAGAGAGGAGATGGCTGCTTGTTGTCTGTGCACGTGCGTGTGAGAGACGGGTCAGGAGGCATGCACGAATGATGAGGGGGGACGATATGGCTGTGGTAAGAAGACGTAACTACATAGGAAGATCAATCGCCATTTGTTAGAGAAAGGAGAGACATAACTTGTGAGGTACGTCGATCGATGGGGGGGTAGTTAAAGTCGATCTAGGTATATGTTGGGAGATCGATCGATATACATGCATGTGTGTGTTAGAAGCAAATGAGACACGAGGAGAAGGATAGAGAGAGAGGGATGCATGTAGGAGGTGGTACGAGAGGCATACTATATCGAGGGGGGAGGAGTGTGCGAGTACGAGAACGATGAAAAGAGTGGTGGGAGTGAGGCATGGACGGTGACAAGAGAAGAGGGGAAGCTTGTGTTTGTGCTAGGCACACCTGGCTAGAGAGGCATATCGATTGATGTGCCGTAAAGAAGGAGCTGGGGGGCCTACACACACCGTGGGTGAACGACCTAAAGTGAAAAGACGAATTTGCGCGATGGAGCTAGAGAATGCTGAGGGAGGGTGAGAGGGATGCGGGCGTGTGCATGCACAAGAGAAAGTTAGCGCTAGCTACAAAGATAAGAGGGTTGTGTGGGTGTAAAAGACGAATAGAGATCATATATACTTCATTATAAAAAGCGAATTCGGATATTTGAAGAATGTATCGTAGTGTTTCAAACCGACGCATGTGTGAATATATATAACGGTGATACACATGGTGTGGTTATGAACATGTTATACTACATTTAATATATTTTATCTCTACTCTTATAAAAAACGGAGTTGTTGATGATGGTGTGCCTGCCATCCTGCATTATAGGCCGTCCGATTAATATCTGGCGGATAGCAAG
Organism: Triticum aestivum; assembly: GCF_018294505.1. NCBI lineage: Eukaryota > Viridiplantae > Streptophyta > Magnoliopsida > Poales > Poaceae > Triticum > Triticum aestivum. Next base: position 333,110,300 of record NC_057805.1, read on the forward strand.
GAAACTATGATGGTTGAAGTTGGCAACAATCATGATTGTAGATTCTTATTGAAATAGAGAAACGAATTCAAATTTAGTTCAAATTGCAGCGGTATTATAGACATTTGGAATGCACTAAAATGTTGGTATGAGTAGGTTACATGCATTATACAGCAAGCAAAAAAATTTAATCGGACATAACATGGATTCATACTCCCTCCTTCCATCTATATAGGGCGTAATGAGATTTTTAAGACCGCCTTTGACTATTGACAAGATTAATAGTACATGACATGCACAATGTGAAAATTATATCATTGAAAGAACCTTTCACGGACGAATTTAACGGTGTGCTTTGTGTAAGTTGCATGTCATATATCATTCCTCTAATATTTGGTCAAAGTTAGCATCGAAAAACGCATTAGGTCCTATATAGATGGAAGGAGGGAGTAGCTTTGAATAGCATTTGTATAGTAAAACGGGGCAAGACTCTCTCTTTGTGTGGTGTGAATAGTTTTATTTTTTCGTTTTCTTTTTGGTTGAGGGAAGTGCGAATTGATTTGGTACGTACAAGTACAATATTACTACACGTTAGGCTTGTCCCTAAAATTCAACCCGCGTCTTGTTATATCCCGAAAATTCAGATATCGTGCTCCCAAAACTGGCGCCTTCACAACCCGCACCTTGCTATCCCGAAATTACAACGCGCGCGAAAACTCCCTCCAGCTGCCAAATCCCGACACGCGAAATCCCCCTTCTAACCCTGAGCCGAAAGGGCCGCTAGTTCAAATCGGTGGGGGGTACTTTTGTAACACACCCTACATTTTGGACAAGCGCGTCCCTAAGTCATGCTTCACCCCCTCCCATCGCCCCCTTTTCGCCATTCGAAATCCCAGGCCGCCATAACCTCTCCGCTCCAACCGCGAAACCCCACCCTCCTCCGTCCGCCATGTCACCGCTGCCCAGCCAGAGCCTCTTCCCCGACGACGTCGTCCACCGCAACAGCTCGACGTCCCTCGTCCACCTCCCCGGATGAGGATCCGTCGTCCATCTCGCCGTCCCGCCGGTTCAGCCGCCCCGTCCTCCACCTCCAAGGAGCTGCTCCGACGATCGCCTCGTCTATCGCGGCTGCTCCATCCCCATAGTGCCGCCTTAACCTGCTCCACCGGAACCGCAGCATCCTCACCGACTCCTCGGACGAAGCGGAGGCCTACTCGGCGCCACCAAAGAGGTTGTACACTCATCGCATCGCACCTTCTCCTTAACTCGACCTCCCGGCGCCGACGGTGCTCCATCCCGCACCCCCATGGAGCGGCTACCTTGAAGCCGGCGCCGCGGGCGACATCTCCACGGCGGCTCTCCCCCAGTGCGAAGCCCCTTCGGCGGCGGCGTCCATACCAGCCAGATCTGCTGCTGCTGCTCCGGCTCTCGCTCGATCGCTCGCTCGCCCAGCTGCTGCTGCTGCTCTCCCCCTCGCTCGTGCTGCTGCTCTGCTCCGATTAAGCCACACTTCAGTCAACTGAATTGACTTTTGGGTCAGTCGACTTTCAGGGGTTGGGGGGCTCGCCGGAGTTAAGGAAGAACCACCCGCAGCGGGGACGGGGGCTCGCCGGAGAGGTACCCCACTATCTATCTTAGGGTTCAGGGTGGGGGCGGGGGGCCTAGAGGGCTGGCCGGGGTGGTGGTGGCGAGTTGTTTCGGGGCGGCGAGCGGCGCTGGGGCCGGCGGTTCGGCCGGTGGTGGCTGGCGGCTCAGGGGGGGTGCAGGTTGAAGATGAACTGCAGGCCCTCCCTAAACTACATGTCAAGTGCCTCTCTGCTACCATTGCGTTCAGTTTCGACAGTAGCATTCAGATTCCACAGTAAATTTCAGTTTCGACAGTTAAGTTCAGAGTCAACAGTTTTTACCTCATCTGTTGTAGTCAGGTGGTTTTTGGTGATGTTAATTTTACATCCATTTTACATCATCTATTGGAGATGCTATTAGAATCCCACTTGAGATTGACGATGTCTGTCTTGTGCTGCTTCAGCCTTGACGTCTTACGGCTCACCGGAGCTGCTCCAACAACAGAATGATCCATCACAATAGAGCAGTGCCCTGGACGCCGTCTACAGATTCCTCAGATCTCCCTCCACACCTCCGACAGCCACCTCTGCCTCAACTGCTTTAGTGACCAACCCAATGATGCTGAGGTCGACACGGCTATGGCAAAGAGGTTGTACACTTGTTGCATCACTTATTACTATACATTCACGTCGATCCATTAGGGCTATTTTGGTTCAACGGAAAAACATCGATCCACTGGTTGTTACCATCACTCTAAATTTCTGCATGCTCTCCTTACATAATCTCACCATATTTTTTTCGTATGCATGTCAGATATTGTACACAGTCATGCTGAACATGTAGAGAAAAAGAGAAGAGTTTTGCGCGGCAATACAATGTCATGCAGACATCGTCCATGGTGGGTTCAATGGCAAACCCTCCCCACCCCTCTCCAGATTGTAATCCAGAGGAAGATATCTGTTCTGAGGCGGATTCAGACGCCGCAGACCACTCCTATTTACCCCCCAAGGTGTTTGCTCTACCTTGGCATGATGATGTTAGTCATATCATGCATATGTTGCCTTGCAGTGCCTACTTTTGACATCATATATGTCATCTGCTTAGTTTAGACATGTTCTGTAATGCCACCTGTTTAGTTTCTATATCATATATGGGCATTATGCAGTCTCATGTCTTTTAGCCAGCCATAATATATGTGAAATGTGCAATGCCATCCTGTTTAACCAGGCATCATATATTTGAATGATATCTTGCCCATCCTTTTCTTCATTACATTTCCATTTGTCGACAATGTTTGTACATTAAACTACTCTTCCTGTGAATCAGCCATTTGGGTGGGAGACGGAAAAATCTGGAGTGAAAACAAGGCCTTCGGAGCAGACAGTGCTACCTGTCGAAGCAGATCTCTTGTTCAGTCCCGATAGCTCCTCCGAGATGGATTCAGAGACAGATGACCAGTCCTATTCCCCCACTGAGGTGTATGCTCTAACTTGGCATGGTTATACTGCTCATATCATGCATACGGTGTCTTGCATTGCATAGTTTAGACATCATATACACAATATTCAACACCATGTTCTTAGTTCAGACATCATATCGAATGCCCTCTGTTTAGCATATAAATCACATATGTGAACTAAATGATGCGATCCTGATTACTTAGATAACATGTAGGTGAATTATGTCATGCGATCCTGTTTAGTTATTCATCATATGTTTGAATTATGTTATGCTATGCTATCTAGTTTAGATAGACATCATATATGTGAAATTATGTCATGCTATCCGTTTTAGTTAAACAATATACATGTCAACTATTTCATGCCCTCTTTTTTCCACACTATCTATTGCATCTGTCTCTCATACAATGTATGTACATTCAACTATATTTCCTGTTTATCAGCCATTTGAATTGGAGCGGGTGATGCCAGTATCTAGCGGACTAAAAACACGGTCTTCAAATAAAACAGTGCTACCTCTTGGTGGAGATAGCACCCCGGTTGTACATGCACAAGAACCAGCCCTACCACACATAACCCAAACTCTCGCAGATTGTACCCCTACTGCGATGGACAGAGAACCAGCTTCACCCAATCTAACCCCGACCCCAGCCGATAGTAACCCAGTTCCTGTTGACACAGCACCATCTCCACCACAGAGCTCCCAAACAAGAGCTGTTAGTAAGGCAGCTCTAGTGCCCAAAGGGCCAGTACTATCACGGCGAACCCCAACTCCACCAGTTAGTACGCCTATTCCTGTGGAGGAAGCACAACCAGCTAGTCGTAGTTTAGCATCTATCGCATTTGATGTTGTTAAATCGTATGTGCGTATCTTCCCATCTTGGAAATATTATACTGAAGATGAAGGAAAATGCCAGTTGCAGGTGTTTGTCCTGGAGTTATGTGTAAGTAATGTTATTCATGGCAATTACTTTGCTTCGTCCCATACATCCTACCTCCATGATGGTTATAATACAGCAAATTTTCCCATTTTTCTCTATAGAGAAGGACCGATTTGGAAACTCAGGATGAGGTAACCTGTGCTAATACCTCTGCTATCTTCAAGAATGCTTGGTGGCAGTATCGGAATTACCTGAAGAAAACGTACTTCACCGGCAAAGAAACTCATCAAATTCCCTTACGTTCTCCTGAGACACATTTACTGGACGATGACTGGGAACGCCTTGTTATGTACTGGTCCCGAACCAAGAATGTGGTAAGGTCTATGAGCTCATTTTCTAATTTTAAGTATTATATTCTTGCGTCTTACTGTACTCTGTTTATGTAGAACAAGTGCCTAAACCTGAAGAACAACTGTTCTAATTTAAGATTCCATTGCTATCATAGTTCAAAAAAGCGCTAGGCGTTAATTGTGTGTTTTGCCACCGCCTTGCGCTTTACTGACCAAAGCGCATGCTTATGCGCAGTTATGCACAGATTATGCGTAGTTATGCGCAATGCGTTTTGCCAACGCCTAGAGCCTAGGCGCGCTTAAGCGCTCGCTTAGGCGCGCCTTTTTTAACTATGATTGCTTTGCTCTTGTATCACTGTATTTACTCATACAAACTTATTTTTAAATTGAAGGATCCAATTGAAACTCCAATGGCACAGCGGGTATGTTCACGCATGTTTCTTTAACAGGGTTGCTCTTATCAATAGCTCTGTTGATTTCAATTTCAATTGTGTATACAGTTGACTTTCATATCATGCACATTACTAGCATCACAACAGAGCCGATAGTGTTGTTGTACATGTAGACCCATGGTACCCATCTGAAATCTTGTTGTGCCGTGTAGTTTCCCACGCATTGTATTCTTTCACTGCTGCTTTGTCTTGAACTGATATGATTTGAACCGTGTCTCTATTTTGATTTGGCAAGACAATGCAATGACCATAGGACATAGATATATGTTTGTTTGATGCTTTTATTATGTACTAATACTTGGCAATAGAAGACTTGGTAGTTTAATCATGTCCACCTTACTAATGAACTAGTTCACCGAAATGAGTTTCATATACTAGTACATGCTAAATTTGTTATGTGTCTGCTTGTTTCTTCTTTTAGAATGCTGACAGAATATTGGGGAGGAGTGCCTTATTAAGCAATGCTAAAGGAAGTAATGCAGATAAGGTTCAGGATAGTGACACATCCTTGTTGGTCTCCAACAAAGCTGATAAAACAGCTAAGGAAGACTATCTTGAAGACAGCGAGACAACCCCAAAGTCCTGTCTTGGTTTAGTGTTCGAGTTACTGGCCACTACCGCTTGCACAAGCTATTCAAACTCACTGTCTGAATCAGTTCGGTTTCTTGAGTCTCAACTACAAGCTGAAAGACATCGATCAGCTGTGCTGCGACAAGAAGCGGAAGGACTGCGGAAGTCCCTGGAGCATTCAGATGCATACTTTCTGGTGCAACAGCAAGCGTTGGAGGATTTTAGCGCCAAACAGGACAAAGCTAATCAGCTTGCTAAGCATCTTGCCAGCATGGTGGGTACCCAGGATATTGTTTCTTGAGATCTTCTAAAGTGGTTTCAGTTCTAGATTTGTTTTGCTGCGGCGTTTATTTGCGCTGGTCGCCAACTTTGACGGCCAGTGTATGTAATGTGTTGCTTTGTTCCCTATATTTGCATTGGTGGCGAACTTTGATGCCCAGTGGATGTAATATGTGTAATAGCGGTAATAGGCTAGCGTTAATTGCTTGCTTATTTATTTCCTTATTGTCTTGTTTAGTTGTTTGCTTGTAGTCACCGCAGTTCTTTTTCCGCGGTTAGCTAGTGGCTGCAATAACCTATTTTTTAAAACTAGGCCACAATAACCATGGGCTAATATTTACTGTAGTGACACTGGGCCTCCTACTGGCCGGAGAAACAGTGGGCCCTCTACGGGCCGTAGAAACAATGGGCCTTCTACGGGCCGTAGAAACAATGGGCCTTCTGCGGGCCGTATCATCAATGGGCCTTATACGGGCCATATGATCGATTAGCCAAACATGGGCCAAATAGACTGCATTATGGCCGTAAATGGGCTAGAGTTGGAATCGTCCATTCATGGGCCGACCATAACGGGCCATCGTTAATAGGCCGTATTTGATGACGCTATGAAAACGGCCCAACGTATTAACGGACCACAAACGGGCCGACTGTAACCACGGGCTGAATTTGGCCCACAAGCAGAAAATGACAGTAACGGGCCGTAAGTAAACGAATGCTGGAAATGAGCCCAAGAATAAATGGGCTCTGAGAAGGCTGAAAGATAACATGGGCTGGAAACGGCCCAACGGAATAACGGGCCGTTAATGGGTATAAAGTGATACACTGTTCATTACGGGCCAGTTTCACCACGGGCCGTTAATGGGTGTAAAGTGATACACTGTTCATTACGGGCCAGTTTCACCACGGGCCGTTAATAGGCCAAGAGTTACATAGGGCCTCATATGGGCCGAAAGACGTCATGGTCCATACATGGGCCAGAAGTGAAAACGGGCTGGAATCATATTGGATGGCCCAGATGACGCTACTGGGCCTAATTCGGATAGGGCGTAACGGGCCTTGGGTTAGCGGGCTATAAATGGGCTATATGCGAATAGGCCGTTAACAGGCTTTCCATGGGCCGGGCCGCCACCTTTTGACCAAGTCAAACGGGCCGGCCTTTTCACAGGAATGGGCCTCTGTTGGGCCATGCCACGTTGTCGACGTATCATAGGCGCCTTCTGTCCAATGAGTGGATGACATCTGTCCCAACGATGAGCCGACACGTGTTTCCTCCAGCCAATGATGATTTTACACGTGGAAAATCCCCATTGGTCGGGGCTGTTAATGGGTTACCGGATCCAAAACCCGACCCGATAGCCTAACGGCGTTCCGTTACGGTGGATGCCACGTGTCGGTCACCCTTGACGAAAGCACTTCTGTGGCGCGCGATTTATCATCATGGAAGTGGACACTTCCGTGTTGATAATTTTGGTAATGTCATGGAACACTTCTACGACAGCATAGGTATGACTATCTTGATTCTGTCATAAATTTTTCATGGATGTACATGCATGACAAAAAACGCGACCTACTGTGGCAAACACGTATCATCACGGAAGTGTATTTTTTTTGTAGTGAAGTCAGGGGGTCTCCGGGCTGTCCACGAGGTAGGGAGGCGCGCCCAGGGGGTGGGCGCGCCCCCCACCCTCGTGGGCAGCCCGGGACTCTTCCGACCCAACTCTTTTACTCCATGGCCTTCTTCTGGTCCAAAAATAAGTTCCATGAAGTTTCAGGTCAATTGGACTCCGTTTGGTTTTCCTTTTCTGCGATACTCAAAAACAACAACAAAAACAGAAACTGACACTGAGCTCTAGGTTAATAGGTTAGTCCCAAAAATCATATAAAATAGCATATAAATGCATATAATACATTCTAGATGGATAATATAATAGCATGGAACAATAAAAAATTATAGATACGTTGGAGACGTATCACTTGTTCTTCAGGCGCAACACTAGTGATTGCCCTGGCATTTTCTTCAGCGGCTGGAATAGCTTCATCAGCCCTGGTGCTTTCAGTTTCATCAGCAGCCTGATTTTCATCAGCGATGCTGGCATGTTCTTCAGTAGGCTGTGCAGATGCATCAGCCTGAGGAGATTCATGTTGCGTTGGGGCTGCAACATTTGAGGTGAATTTCTCAGCCATCTTGACAAATCTGAGTTTCACTCCAAGCCAATCTGCACGGTAGGCGTTGAATTCATCACTGAGTCCTTTGATCTCAGTTTGTATAGCAACAAGTTCATCAGTTGTCATTTTGACAACGTTCTTCTTCAGAAAGCACTCCTTCTTGTATTGAGCTTTCTTCAACTACCTGGCCTTCTCATACTTCCATTTTTCTCCGCCTATGAAGGCGGTCAGCATGTGACTTTGGCCAGGAGTGAGCTTGAAGTCAGGCATAGGAGTGTTGGGGTCCGTGTGCCAGAGATGAATGAAATCAAGGATCAGCTTGGGATACAGCAGAAGAGGCACATCTGTGCCTTTGGCTCTAGCGACCCTTTGTTGTCTATCTCTTATGATTTCAGCGAGTTCTTCATTATCCGCTTCGTCTTCATTGGATGGCACATGAAAGGCAACCTGCTTCTTGTGAGGACTTGGTCTAGAACCTCGTCCAGCAGTGGCCTTGGTCTTCAGCAAAGTGGGACCTGTTGAGGACTGCAGAGGAACTGAAGAACTTGCAGAGGCTCTTGAGGCAATTGAGATTCTTGTTGTCCTTTGGCAAGTGGCGAGATGCACAGGTGTCGAGGACTTTGTCGGAGCAACTGAGGGCTTTGCAACAGGAGGAACTGGATCAGCTTGAGGAATTTGCCTTGAGGGCACAGAAGAGCTTGGCCGTGAGGGCATTGCTGAGGAACTTGGTGGTTTGCGAGCTGGCTTCTTAGGTATAGCCTTCTTGGGCTTGCTAACAAAGGCCTCAGCAGCGGCAGCAGCAGTGTCTTCATTGAATTTCTTCACTCCTTCTTTTGCCACTTTGGCCAGTTTATCTTGTCGCTTGGCCCATTCAGCGAGAAATTCCTCACATCTTCTGATGCTAGAGGGATCAGCTTCTTGGGCAGGTGCCAGTGGAGGTCTTGGGCATGGACGGTGTACAGCGAATTTCTTCATGTACTTGGGTGTGACATAGCGATATTCCCTCCATTCTCTGGCCCATCTCCTCTCAATCCTCTGAATGCGCACCTTGCGCTCATTCTTCGTTTCTTTTCCATGTATTGCCTCATCAGGAGTGCAATACCCTGCATAGATGACATCAGGGATTTCAAAAGCAGTGTTGACTTCCAATTTCTTCCCTCCCTTCTGAGGTTTCTTGCCATCAGCCATTTTCTTCGGCTAAGGATTTTGAACAATTGAGTTCTCTAAAGAGGTATGCAAGTTGTCTTCGAGGAACGCTGAAAATGAGTTAAGTTGATGAGAACCTAGTGATTCAGCAGCGGACATGTGTACCTCTGAACAGAGTATAGGTGCGAAGAATTTGGAGAGGTCATATGCGTTCTCAGAAGTTTTTGTAAAAATAGAAAGTTTGAGGAATTTGACCAGAGGAGTCTTGAGGAATTTCACTAAGCGTTCTTTGACTTAGGTTCCAGAGTTGTATAGATTGAAAATCCACACAATTGAGGAATCTTGAAGAAAAATGTTGCTTAGAGAAACAGATCAAGAACAGATGCTTGTGTGAGGTGTTTAAAGTGTGGAAGTTGAAGAATAAACACCTTTTGAAGATTTTGTAGAAATCATTAGCATAAACGAGGGCAGTAAAAGTAACTTTTAATTACCCTTGACGAAGAACACGACGAAGTGGGAGTAGTAGATTGGAAGTTCGTCAGTCCAGATCTTCCACGCCCTAACTTGGCAGAGGAAGACAGCTACGGCGGCGGCGCAGTGAAGAGATCCGCGGCCGGCGTGAGTACGACGGCGACGAGGTCGAGGTAGTGAAGCTCTTCCTCACCGGCGACGATGGAAGGAGCGGCGGCACTAGGTCTGGAAGCTCGAGCGAGGGGAAGTGAGGTCGAGCGGGGTAAATACAGTCTGAGGAGGGTGAGGGGTATATATAGCCGAGGTGAAAAACCGCACGCCCGAGGAATGGACGAACGTGCCCCTGACTCTTCTCATCCTAGCGACATGTGTCACACATGTACAAAGCGGTGGCGATCGTGTGAGATCATGGGTGAATAGATAAATCCTATCGTGGGATGTGGAACAGTTTAGGCGGAAAAACCCGAAAATTCAGATAAGAATATTTGAATGGTTCGTTCGCAAATGCTTCAGATGACAAGGACATGATACGTCTCCAACATATCTATAATTTTTTATTGTTCCATGCTATTATATTATCTGTTTTGGATGTTTATGGGCTTTATTTTACACTTCTATATTATTTTTGGGACTAACCTATTAACCCAGAGCCCAGTGCCAGTTCCTGTTTTTTCCCTTGTTTCAGTGTTTCGAAGAAAAGGAATATCAAACGGAGTCCAAACGGAATGAAACCTTCGGGAGAGTTATTTTTGGAACGGAAGCAATCCAGGAGACTTGGAGTGTACGTCAGGGAAGCAACGAGGTGGCCACGAGGCAGGGAGGCGCGCCTGCCCCCCTGGGCGCGCCCCCCACCCTCGTGGGCCCCTCGTGGCTCCCCTGACCGACTTCTTTCACCTATATATATCCATATACCCTAAAAACATTGGGGAACAGAATAGATCGGGAGTTACGCCGCCACAAGCCTCTGTAGCCACCAAAAACCAATTGGGACCCTGTTCCGGCACCCTGCCGGAGGGGGGATCCCTCACTGGTGGCCATCTTCATCATCCCGGCGCTCTCCATGACGAGGAGGGAGTAGTTCACCCTCGGGGCTGAGGGTATGTACCAGTAGCTATGTGTTTGATCTCTCTCTCTCTCTCTCATGTTCTTGATTCGGCACGATCTTGATGTATCGCGAGCTTTGCTATTATAGTTGGATCTTATGTTGTTTCTCCCCCTCTACTCTCTTGTAATGGATTGAGTTTTCCCTTTGAAGTTATCTTATCGCATTGAGTCTTTAAGGATTTGAGAACACTTGATGTATGTCTTGTATGTGCTTATCTGTGGTGACAATGGGATATTCACGTGATCCACTTGATGTATGTTTTGGTGATCAACTTGCGGGTTCCGTTTGTGAACTTATGCATAGGGGTTGGCACACGTTTTCATCTTGACTCTTCGGTAGAAACTTTGGGGCACTCTTTGAAGTTCTTTGTGTTGGTTTAGATGAATCTGAGATTGTGTGATGCATATCGTATAATCGTACCCATGGATACTTGAGGTGACATTGGAGTATCTAGGTGACATTAGGGTTTTGGTTGATTTGTGTCTTAAGGTGTTATTCTAGTACGAACTCTATGATAGATTGAACGGAAAGAATAGCTTCGTGTTATTTTACTACGGACTCTTGAATAGATCGATCAGAAAGAATAACTTTGAGGTGGTTTCGCACCCTACCATAATCTCTTCGTTTGTTCTCTGCTATTAGTGACTTTGGAGTGACTCTTTGTTGCATGTTGAGGGATAGTTATATGCTCCAATTGTGTTATTATGGTGGAGAGAACTTGCACTAGTGAAAGTATGAACCCAAGGCCTTGTTTCGAAGCATTGCAATACCGTTTGTGCTCAGTTTTATCATTAGTTACCTTGCTGTTTTTATATTTTAGGTTACAAAAACCTATATCTATCATCCATATTGCACTTGTATCACCATCTCTTCGCCGAACTAGTGCACCTATACAATTTACCATTGTATTGGGTGTGTTGGGGACACAAGAGACTCTTTGTTATTTGGTTGCAGGGTTGTTTGAGAAGGACCATGTTCATCCTACGCCTCCCACGGATTGATAAACCTTAGGTCATCCACTTGAGGGAAATTTGCTACTGTCCTACAAACCTCTGCACTTGGAGGCCCAACAACGTCTACAAGAAGAAGGTTGTGTAGTAGACATCAAGCTATTTTCTGGCGCCGTTGCCGGGGAGGTGAGTGCTTGAAGGTATATCTTTAGATCTTGCAATCAAATCTTTTAGTTTCTTGTCTTATCCCTAGTTTAATTTATAAAAGAAAAATACAAAAAAATGGAATTGAGAGTACCTCATATGCTTCATCTTTTAAATATCTTTCATGAAAATAAGGATTCCGATAATTGTGCTCAATTGCTAGAGGAAGAATGCATTAGAATGTTTGGCACTAAATATTTGAATGATGAGCATGATTGCAATGTTGTTAGTATGAATTCCTTGGATATCCATGATGCTAATGATATGCAAAGCCACAAGCTTGGGGAAGCTATGTTTGATGAAGATGATATTTTTTGTCCCCCAAGTTTTGATGAGCAAATTTATTATGATGAAAGCATGCCTCCTATTTATGATGATTATTGTGATGACACGTATGATATAAAGAATAAAGATAACCATGAAACTTGTCATCTTGATTTTGATTTTCAATTGGATTATGCTTCACATGATAGTTATTTTGTTGAGTTTGCTCCCACTACTATTGATCATGAAAACTATTATGTGGAGAGTAACAAAATTTCTATGCTTGTGGATCATGAAAAGAATGCTTTAGGTTCTGGTTATATTGTTGAATTCATTCATGATGCTACTGAAAACTATTATGAGGGAGGAACATATGCTTGTAGGAATTGCAATAATATCAAGTTTCGTCTCTATGTGCTTAAAGTTTTGAAGTTATGCTTGTTTTGCCTTCCTATGCTAGTTGATTATTGTTCCCATAAGTTGTTTGCTCACAAAATCCCTATGCATAGGAAGTGGGTTAGACTTAAATGTGCTAGTCATATTCTTCATGATGCTCTCTTTATGTTTCAATTCTTATCTTCTATGTGAGCATCATTGAAATCATCATGCCTAGCTAGGGGCGTTAAATGTTAGCGCTTGTTGGGAGGCAACCCAATTTTATTTTTGTTCCTTGCTTTTTGCTCCTGTTTAGCAATAAATATTTGATCTAGCCTCTGGTTAGATGTGTTTTTATGTTTTAATTAGTGTTTGTGCCAAGTTAAACCTATAGGATCTTCTTGGATGATAGTTATTTGATCTTGCTGAAAATTCCAGAAACTTTCTGTTCACGAAAGCAATTGTTAAAAATCACCAGAAAGTGGTAAAATTCTGATTCAAATTGCAGAAGATCAATAATCAAACTATCTAGGTCGTCCTATTTTGGTAGAATTTTTTGAGATCAGAAGTTTGCGTTAGTTACAGATTACTACAGACTGTTCTGTTTTTGACAGATTCTGTTTTTCGTGTGTTGTTTGCTTATTTTGATGAATCTATGGCTAATAAAATAGTTTATAAACCATAGAGAACTTGGAATACAGTAGATTTAACACAAATACAAATAAAGAATTAGTTCATTACAGTACCTTGAAGTGGTGTTTTGTTTTCTTTCGCTAACGGAGCTTACGAGTTTTCTGTTAAGTTTTGTGTTGTCAAGTTTTCAAGTTTTGGGTAAAGATTCGATGGACTACGGAATAAGGAGTGGCAAGAGCCTAAGCTTGGGGATGCCCAAGGCACCCCAAGGTAATATTCAAGGACAACCAAAAGCCTAAGCTTGGGGATGCCCCAGATGGCATCCCCTCTTTCATCTTCGTTCATCGGTAACTTTACTTGGAGCTATATTTTTATTCACCACATGATATGTGTTTTGCTTGGAGCGTCATTTTATTTTATTTAGCTTTGCTTGCTGTTTGAATAAAATACCAAGATCTGAATTCTTAAATGTTAGAGAGTCTTCACATAGTTGCATAATTATTCGACTACTCATTGATCTTCACTTATATTTTTTGGAGTAGTTTGTCGTTTGCTCTAGTGCTTCACTTATATCTTTTAGAGCACAATGGTGGTTTTATTTTGAAGAAATATATGAACTCTCATGCTTCAATTATATTATTTGAGAGTCCTAAACAGCATGGTAATTTGTTTTGGTTATGAATTTAGTCCTAATATGATGGGCCTCTAAGATGGGTATAATAAAAACTTTCATATAAAGTGCATTGAATACTATGAGAAGTTTGATACTTGATGATTGTTTTGAGATATGAAAATGGTGATATTAGAGTCATGCTAGTGGAGTAGTTGTGAATTTGATAAATACTTGTGTTAAAGTTTGTGATTCCCGTAACATGCATGTATGGTGAACCGTTATGTGATAAAGTCGGAGCATGATTTATTTATTGATTGTCTTCCTTATGAGTGGCGGTCGGGGACGAGCGATGGTCTTTTACTACCAATCTATCCCCCTAGGAGCATGCGCATAGTACTTTGTTTCGATAACTAATAGATTTTTGCAATAAGTATGTGAGTTCTTTATGACTAATGTTGAGTCCATGGATTATACGCACTCTCACCCTTCCACCATTGCTAGCCTCTCTAATACCGCGCAACCTTTCGCCGGTATCATACACCCACCATTACCTTCCTCAAAACAGCCACCATACCTACCTATTATGGCATTTCCATAGCCATTCCGAGATATATTGCCATGCAACTTTCCACCGTTTCGTTTATTATGACACGCTTCATCATTGTCATATTGCTTTGCATGATCATGTAGTTGACATCGTATTTGTGGCAAAGCCACCATTCATAATTCTTTCATACATGTCACTCATGAGTCATTGCACATCCCGGTACACTGCCGGAGGCATTCATATAGAGTCATATCTTGTTCTAAGTATTGAGTTGTAATTCTTGAGTTGTAAGTAAATAAAAGTGTGATGATCATCTTTATTAGAGCATTGTCCCAGTGAGGAAAGGATGATGGAGACTATGATTCCCCCACAAGTCGGGATGAGACACCGGACTAAAAAAAAGAGGCCATGAAAAAAAGGCCCAAACAAAAAAATGAGAGAAAAAGAGAGAAGGGACAATGCTACTATCCTTTTACCACACTTGTGCTTCAAAGTAGCACCATAATCTTCATGATAGAGAGTCTCTTATGTTGTCACTTTCATATACTAGTGGGAATCTTTCATTATAGAACTTGGCTTGTATATTCCAATGATGGGCTTCCTCAAAATGTCCTAGGTCTTCGTGAGCAAGCGAGTTGGATGCACACCCACTTAGTTTCTTTTGTTGAGCTTTCATACACTTATAGCTCTAGTGCATCCATTGCATGGCAATCCCTACTCACTCACATTGATATCTATTGATGGGCATCTCCATAGCCCGTAGATACGCCTAGTTGATGTGAGACTATGTTCTCCCTTTTTGTCTTCTCCACAACCACCATTCTATTCCACCTATAGTGCTATGTCCATGGCTCACGCTCATGTATTGCGTGAAGATTGAAAAAGTTTGAGAACATCATAAGTATGAAACAATTGCTTGGCTTGTCATCGGGGTTGTGCATGATTTAAATTTTTTGTGTGATGAAGATAGAGCATAGCCTGACTATATGATTTTGTAGGGATAACTTTCTTGGGCCATGTTATTTTGAGAAGACATGATTACTTTGTTAGTATGCTTGAGGTATTATTATTTTCATGTCAATATTAAACTTTTGTCTTGAATCTTATGGATCTGAATATTCTTGCCACAATAAAGACAATTACATGGATAAATATGTTAGGTAGCATTCCACATCAAAAATTCTGTTTTTATCATTTACCTACTCGAGGACGAGCAGGAATTAAGCTTGGGGATGCTGATACGTCTCCAACGTATCTATAATTTTTGATTGTTCCATGCTATTATATTATCTATTTTGGATGTTTATGGGCTTTATTTTACACTTTTATATTATTTTTGGGACTAACCTATTAACCCAGAGCCCAGTGCCAGTTCCTGTTTTTTCCCTTGTTTCAGTGTTTCGAAGAAAAGGAATATCAAACGGAGTCCAAACGGAATGAAACCTTCGGGAGAGTTATTTTTGGAACAGAAGCAATCCAGGAGACTAGGAGTGTACGTCAGTGAAGCAACGAGGTGGCCACGAGGCAGGGAGGCGCGCATGCCCCCCTGGGCATGCCCCCACCCTCGTGGGCCCCTCGTGGCTCCCCTGACCGACTTCTTTCACCTATATATATCCATATACCCTAAAGACATCGGGGAACAGAATAGATCGGGAGTTCCGCCGCCGCAAGCCTCTGTAGCCACCAAAAACCAATCGGGACCCTGTTTCGGCACCCTGCCGGAGGGGCGATCCCTCACCGGTGGCCATCTTCATCATCCCGGCGCTCTCCATGACGAGGAGGGAGTAGTTCACCCTCGAGGCTGAGGGTATGTACCAGTAGCTATGTGTTTGATCTCTCTCTCGTGTTCTTGATTCGGCACGATCTTGATGTATCGCGAGCTTTGCTATTATAGTTGGATCTTATGATGTTTCTCCGCCTCTACTCTCTTGTAATGGACTGAGTTTTCCCTTTGAAGTTATCTTATCGCATTGAGTCTTTAAGGATTTGAGAACACTTGATGTATGTCTTGCATGTGCTTATCTGTGGTGACAATGGGATATTCACGTGATCCACTTGATGTATGTTTTGGTGATCAACTTGCGGGTTCCGTTTGTGAACTTATGCATAGGGGTTGGCACACGTTTTCGTCTTGACTCTCCGGTAGAAACTTTGGGGCACTCTTTGAAGTTCTTTGTGTTGGTTGAATAGATGAATCTGAGATTGTGTGATGCATATCGTATAATCATACCCACGGATACTTGAGGTGACATTGGAGTATCTAGGTGACATTAGGGTTTTGGTTGATTTGTGTCTTAAGGTGTTATTCTAGTACGAACTCTATGATAGATTGAACGGAAAGAATAGCTTCGTGTTATTTTACTACGGACTCTTGA
Organism: Triticum aestivum; assembly: GCF_018294505.1. Classification (NCBI taxonomy): domain Eukaryota; kingdom Viridiplantae; phylum Streptophyta; class Magnoliopsida; order Poales; family Poaceae; genus Triticum; species Triticum aestivum. The sequence continues at coordinate 333,126,686 of NC_057805.1, forward strand.
ATAGATCGATCAGAAAGAATAACTTTGAGGTGGTTTCGTACCCTACCATAATCTCTTTGTTTGTTCTCCGCTATTAGTGACTTTGGAGTGACTCTTTGTTGCATGTTGAGGGATAGTTATATGCTCCAATTATGTTATTATTGTTGAGAGAACTTGCACTCGTGAAAGTATGAACCCTAGGCCTTGTTTCGAAGCATTGCAATGCCGTTTGTGCTCAGTTTTATCATTAGTTACCTTGCTGTTTTTATATTTTTAGATTACAAAAACCTATATCTATCATCCATATTGCACTGGTATCACCATCTCTTCGCCGAACTAGTGCACCTATACAATTTACCATTGTATTGGGTGTGTTGGGGACACAAGAGACTCTTTGTTATTTGGTTGCAGGGTTGTTTGAGAAGGACCATCTTCATCCTACGCCTCCCACGGATTGATAAACCTTAGGTCATCCACTTTAGGGAAATTTGCTACTGTCCTACAAACCTCTGCACTTGTAGGCCCAACAACGTCTACAAGAAGAAGGTTGTGTAGTAGACATCAAGACACAGTGAAGATTTTGAACGGGTTTAAAATAGAACGTACATGAAGAATTTGTGAATAGAGTGGGTTGAGTTTAGCATAGAGGGGGAAAGGGTCCGATCACATTCACTTAGCAGAAAGATCAACTTGAAGAAATAGCTATAAGTGAATGTTGTAGAGGATATAAAACTCAAATATATATATATATAGCCAATGAAGAACGACGACGGTAAGAGTGAAGACTATGCAAAGTTGAAGAATTTGAGCAACTGAGGAAATTCAAAACTAAAGAAAAACTCAAATTGAAAATTTTCAAGTTTTGTCGGTGGCGTGACCCACCGTATAAGAATGATGATTTCAGACGCCGCGTACAATTGTCGTAGGGCTCTGAGAATCAAATTCTTCGTTAATTTCTTCACACTTAGAGGGTTAGTCTTCATTGATTGAAGAAAAATGTTACTTCGTGTGTTGCACATCTAAGTCATCAATTTTGTATAAGTGTTAGGATGTGTGTCCTTTTCAAAGGACATTCAAAGATTCTAAGATATTTAGCTCACACCGCAACTTGCTAAATCTCTTCTCATCCAAGGGCTTTGTGAAGATGTCGGCTAGCTGTTCTTCAGTCTTCACGTGCTCGATAGAAATGTCGCCCTTCAACACATGATCACGAAGAAAATGATGACGAATCGGAATGTGTTTTGTCTTCGAGTGCTGAACTGGGTTATGCGCAATCTTGATGGCACTCTCATTGTCACAGTAGAGAGGCACATTCCTCACATTGATACCGTAGTCCTTGAGGGTTTGTTTCATCCATAGCAATTGAGCACAGCACGAACCAGCAACAATGTACTCAGCTTCAGCAGTAGAAAGTGATACACAGTTCTGTTTCTTCGAGGCCAACATACCAAGGATCGTCCGAGGAAACGGCATGTGCCTGATGTTGACTTGTGGTCCACACAGTCACCAGCATAGTGAGAGTCTGAATATCCAATGAGATAACAAAACCGAGCCCTTGGAATACCATAATCCAAGTGTTGGAGTGTGAGCTAGATATCGAAGAATATGCTTCACAGCCTTATGGTGTGATTCCTTCGGTGTAGCTTGAAAGCAGGCACACATGCAAACACTAAGCATAATATCTGTCCTAGATGCACATAAATACAATAAAGAGCCAATAATTGAGTGGTATACCTTTTGATCGAAGTCAATACCATTTTCATCAGTGCATTGATGGCCATTTGTGGGCATAGGGATTTTGACGCCTTTGCAATCTTGCATGCCGAAATTTCTCAATACATCCTTGAGGTATTTCTCCTAAGATATGAAGATGTCGTTGCGCTATTGACGTATTTGAAGACCTAAGAAGAATTTCAATTCTCCCATCATAGAAATTCGATATTCTTCACTCGTCATATAGGCAAATTCATCACTGTAATGTTGGTCAGCACAGCCAAAGATGGTATCATCAACATATATTTGGCACACGAATAATTCATCATCATAGGTTTTGGTGAAAAGAGTTGGGTCAAGTGAATTGGGTTTGAAGCCTTTCTTCATGAGGAATTCCTTCAAGGTATCATACCACGCTCGAGGGGCCTGCTTGAGGCTATAGAGGTCCTTATTGAGTCTGAAGACTTTGTCAGGATGCTTTGGATCTTCAAAACCTGGGGATTGAGCAACATATACTTCTTCCTCAAGCTTACCATTGAGGAATGCACTTTTCACATCCATTTGATATAAGATGATATTATGATGGTTAGCACAAGCAAGTAATATGCGAATAGCCTCAAGTCTAGCAACAGGTGCAAAAGTTTCATCGAAATCAATTCCTTCAACCTGTGTGTAGCCTTGAGCTACAAGTCGTGCCTTATTCCTCACCACAAGGCCATTTTCATCTTGCTTGTTGCGGTAGATCCATTTGGTGCCGATGATATTGTGCTTGCGTGGGTCTGGTCGCTTGACAAGTTCCCACACATTGTTGAGCTCGAACTGATGCAATTCCTCTTGCATTGCTTAATTCCACTCAGGCTCCAGAAATGCCTTATCTACTTTGGTGGGCTCTGTGATAGAGACAAAAGCAAAGTGCCCACCAAAGTTAGACAAATGTGAAGCCTTTGAGCATGTGAGGGGACCTGGTGCGTTGATGTCGCTGATGATTTTCTCGATCTGCACTTCATTTGCAACGCGAGGATGAGCGGGTTGGCGACGTTGAGTTGGCTCAGCATTTTCTATAGAGCCATTTTCTTCCGGTGCGCCAGCTTGCTATTCTTCATGTTCTGGAATGACTTCTTCAGCAGATTCTTCAGTAGGAATGACATCCTCAGTAGCCTTGAACTTGATAATTTCCTCGGGTGACTTTTCACCTAGCACAGGAGGTAGGTGCTCTCTTTGCGAGCCATTTGTTTCATCAAAACGCACATCTACAGTTTCAACAACCTTGTGATGAAAGGTGTTGAAGACTCTGTAGGTGTGCGAGTCCTTTCCGTAACCAAGCATAAAACCTTCATGTGCTTTCGGTGCAAATTTAGAATTGTGATGAGGATCTCTAATCCAACATTTAGCATCGAAGACTTTGAAATAACTCACATTGGGTTTCTTGTCCGTGAGGAGTTCATATGAGGTCTTTTTGAAGAATTTGTGAAGATATACTCTATTGATGATGTGGCACGCAGTATCAATTGCCTCAATCCAGAAGTGACGAGGCGTCTTGTATTCGTCAAGAATAGTGCGAGCCATCCCAACAAGAGTCTTATTCTTGCGCTCCACGACGCCATTCTGCTCAGGAGTGTAAGGAGCAGATAACTCATGAGTAATACCAAGTTCATCAAGATAGTCATCAAGACCAGTATTCTTGAACTCGGTCCCATTGTCACTTCTGATGTGCTTGATCTTCACACCAAAGTTGGTTGAAGCCCTTGAGTAAAATCGTTTGAAGACTTCCTGCACTTCACGTTTGTAAGTGACGATATGTACCCATGTATAACGAGAATAGTCATCAACAATAACAAGCCATATAAAGATGCTTCATTGGTGAATGAGGAATAATGATTGGGCCAAAGAGATCCATGTGAAGCAATTCAAATGGACGAGTGGTAGTCATGATGGTCTTTGAGGGATGCTTGGCCTTGGTCATCTTTCCAGCTTCACAGGCTCCGCATAGGTGATCCTTGAGGAATTTGACATCCTCGATGCCAATGACATGCTTCTTCTTTGCGAGAGTGTGCAAGTTCCTCATGCCAGCATGACCAAGTCATCGATGCCATAGCCAGCCTTTTGAAGCTTTTGCAAGTAGACATGTAGTAGGTTGTGGTCCTGTGGAGAAATCAACAATATACAGATCTCCTCTCCTAAAGCCTTCGAATACTTTGGAATGGTCAGCTTCCATGATCACAACACAACAATACTTGCCAAAGATAACAACCATATCAAGGTCACAAAACATTGAGACTGACATGAGGTTGAATCCTAAGGACTCGACAAGCATGACTTTGTCCATGTGTCAATCCTTTGAGATTGAAACCTTACCTAGACCCAATATTTTGCTTTTGCCTTTGTCAGCGTAGGTGATATGCTTTAGATGCGATGGAGATAAAGCAGTGTCAGTCAATAAGTTCTTGTCACCAGTCATGTGATTTGTACATCCACTATCGAGGACCCACTCAGTGGCTTTGGGTTGATCATCCTGCAGATGAATTAGTGCAGCTTACGAACTCATATACTTCATCACTGAAGAATATGACATCAGATTCATCAGTTCAATTTCATCAAGCAACAGAACAGATAAAATAGTATGAGAACATGAGGAATGAGAATTCATTTCTTCATGATTAGCTTGTGTCCTTTCAAGCATATTCAGGTCTCCAGCATATTCTTCAGACGTTTAAGTTCGTCTGGAGACCTGACCCTGCAAAAAGAGATTAGTTCTTTTTCTTCACCACCCACATCTGGAGGGGTGGCAAAGAGTTCATCATTCTGCGAGCTCCATAAGAGAAAGGTGGCATAGATGCCAGTCCACTTCGTTTCACATAAGAGGGGCTAGGGTAAGCATATGAATAAGCAGAGGAATTCTTCGGGGACTTGTGAACATAATGATTTGAAGAATAATGCACATATTCATAACCCTTAGTCTTTCCCTGCGAAACAGAAGTGTTAGCACGATGGTGTTCAGGTGAGGAATTTGATCCATATGAGGAACGTGGTCCATATGAGGACTTGGATCCATATGAAGACTTTGGTCCATATGAAGAATTTGATCTCGGGTTCCTATTCTATTCTTCACAGATGGTGTCATGATGACATTCACCTGAAGACTTTCAAGGCACCTTTTGGGGACCCAGATTTTCTTCATAGGGGGGCCGTTCCTGCAGTTAGTGCCAACATATCTAGCAAATAGTTCACCATTCTGATTTTTGAATAGCTTATTGTTGGAGTCAAATGACTCATCATAAGAATATGAAGATTCACATGTAAAGCCAGATAAAGTAGATGGATCTACGGGAGGTCCCTTTGCAGCAACCCATGAGGTTTTGGGATACTGCTCAGGCTTCCAGTATGCCATCAGCGTTGAGTTTCCTCTCAAAGGCAATACCCTCTTTCCTAGGGTTCCTGTTGAGGATCTGCTTTTTAAGCACATCACAAAGTGCCTGATGCCTTTTGAGGCTTTTGTACATGCCTATCACATACAATTCCTTCAGCCCTGCGTTGTCAGTGATACTAACAGTATCCTCAGATGAGGAATTAGTGATAGCAGAGACAGTTGAAGAATTTTCAGCAATAGAAGCATTTGAACTTTCAGGTGAAGAATTAGCAGATTCACGTTCAATGCACTTCAAACATGGTGGAATGAATTCTTTCTGAGCGACGCTGATCTGTTGAGCAAGTAATGAATCACACTCCTTCTGAAGATCTTCATAACTCACCCTTAGCTTCTCAAGATCTTGCTTTCTTTTAAGAAATTCATAAAAAAGCTTCTCATGATCAGATAAGAGAGTGTTATGATGACTCTGAAGGTTATCAAACTTGGACTAAAGACTCTGAAGATTTTTAGTCAAAGTTTTGGGGCGATCCATTTCTTCACCCAACATATCATTGCTCTCATTTAACATATTTGGAACCTTTTCCAATGCTCTTTGTTGTTTAGTGGCAAGGGAAGCAAGTTTGGTATAGATGGGTCCAAATTCATCACCAGATTCATCATCGCTAGACTCAGATAGCTAACATTCCGTTACCTTGGGACCTTTCGCCATGAGGCATGGTGCAGAGGATGAAGATACTGGTTCGAAAGTCATCGCCTTGATTGATTCCTTGAAATCCTCAAACCAGGGATCATGACGAGTTCGATGACCTTCATAGACCTCAGAGAGTCAGTCCCAGATAAGCTTCGCGTGGCTGAGGTGCATAATGTTCCTGAACAGATTTTGAGACACACAGGAGCAGATGATGCCCTTCGCCGTGAGGTTAAGCAGAGTGTACTTGTGAATGTCATCAGCCTCCGCCATCTTGCATATATCGGTAAGACCAATCTCAGTGACGGTCCACAGTTTGATGTTCATCGCCATGAGGCGCTTCTTCATCATGGCCTTCCACTTGGGATAATCATGACTGTCAAAGATGGGGCATGACACAGTCTTCATTCCTGCGGTCGACATAACTAAAACTCTAGGCGATTAAAACAAAATCACACAGAACAAGCGAGTACCTTGCTCTGATACCAATTGAAAGTGCGTTAAGTCGACTAGATGGGGGTGAATAGGCGATTTTTACAAATTCGTCACTGAGGAAATTCAGGGTGAGTAAATTCCTAAGTCACAAACAAGTAGCAGTAGAATAAGTACTCAGATGCAGGCATAACATAACAGAAGCACAGTCATCATGATGAAATGAAAACAAGCATAGAGTACAGAAAGTGTAAACATAGGATAAGCAGGCTGAAGACAAACTGACTGAAGAAAATGAACTCAGGAAATTGTGAAAGTCTTCAGTCAAAGTCTTCAAACAGTAACGATCAAGTACACAACACAGTAATGAGGAAATGAAAGGGTTGAGGAAATAGAACCAGTTAGCTCGGTGAAGACAGTGATTTGGTAGACCAGTTCCAACTGTTGTGACAGTCGTATGTCTGGTTGGAGCGAATAGGTATTTAAACCTGACGATACATGGTCCTCACCGTATTATCCTTGAGCTAAGGTCACACAGACCTCGCCCAATCACTCGTGGTAAGTCTTCAGGACTTCCAAACCTTCACAAACTTGGTCACTCGGCAATCCACAATTTCCTCTTGGATGCTCTAGACCATGACGCCTAACCGTCTGGAAGATGCACAGTCTTCAAAGGTAACAAGCATCGGATCCACACAGGAACAATCTCTTCAGTGATGCTCAATCACTTTGGGTTTGTAGGTGTTTGGGTTTGGGTTTTCCTCACTTGATGATTTTCGCTCAAAGTCCTCGGAGGATGGGATGCTCTTAATGACAAGTGTCAGTTTCTCTCGGAGCAGCCAACCGGCTAGTGGTTTTAGGGGGCGGCTATTTATAGCCTAGGGAGCAGCCCGACATGATAAGACATAAATGCCCTTCAATGATATGACCGTTAGGTGGGAAGATATTCTGGGACAGCTGGCTCATAGCACAGCAACGGTCGGAAATTTGAGGTTCAAATTCCTCAGGGCTATCATGTTCCTCGCTTGTAGGCAATCCGCACTGGCGAATTCCTAACTCCTCAATCAGAACAAATTCCTCGGAGAGCAGTAGAACTTCGTCTCTGTCACTGAAGAAATTGGCTGAACTGTATGAGATTTCCAATGGCTTCACTTGAAGGGGTTGGTAGGTGTAGGATTTTGAGATGAGCATCACTTGGAAACTTTTCCTTAGTTTTTCCTCGACCCCCTTTAATAGTACGGTGTTTCCTATGACTCAAAAGAGAAAATGAAACTACGAAAACAAAAGTCTTCACGCTTCATGTTCCTCGCATGAATATCAAGTCTTCATGGTCACACCAATTTCTTCACTTTCAAAGTCTTTAGAAAGCCAAAGTCTTCAGATGAAGACATTCATTTTAGGGGTCGACTTTCTCTGTAAATATCAAACTCCTCATAGACTTATAGACCTGTGTACTCACAAACACATTAGTCCCTTAACCTATAAGTCTTCAATACACCAAAATCACTAAGGGGCACTAGATGCACTTACAAGTGTGGATAGTTTATTCTATAAACTTGATCCAATATAAACATGTTTGACTTTTCAAAAACAAAATATGCACTACATTATGGAACGGAGAAAAAACCAAAAACCACTCACATAGTCATATGCCTACTACCCAAACATGAACATCAACTCCCATATGAGCCAATTAAATATCTTAGCGGCATTCTCCATCGGGGCGTTATGCCATGATCGTTCTAGGATAGACCATCACCGTGAAAAGTTGGTACTTTTTGGTGTAGGAACACAACTAATCTGAAATTAGTGGAGTCGCCCCCGTGTTGACCCTGGCGACTTGGGTGGCGGTCCTCTGATGACAAGAACCACTGCCACCTCCCTCCCCCTCCCCTGCCGCCGTCAGAGGGTGTCGTCAAAAAAGTTGTGCGGCGTTGGCGATGGCAAGACGGTGGTCAGCCCGGGCGAGGCATGATGCTCGATCTGGGTTCAGGCAGGGAGGCATGCTAGGTGCTGACGTGAGGTTGTGTGTCGGTGCTCTGGTGCCACCACTACGGTTGGTTGATGGTCGTGTGTGCTAACGTGGCCCCTGCTTGCTCTGTAGCGGCGACCGACTTGGTTCCATGCGTTGGGGCGTGGTAGCCCGATTTGGTGCAAAGGTTGGCGACCATGTTGGATGGTTTGATTCAACCCAAAATCCGGTGCTTCATCGGTGGCTCGGGAGGTGGATCTATTCCTCTAGGCTACGACTAATGGTTCGGTCCACTTGAGGTGGTGCGTTGAATTATTATTGATGTCGAAAAGTTTCTCCATAAAATTGGTCAACCCGTATGGAATTTGTCTTTAACAAATTCTACCCGTCCAAAAATAAGTGTCGTTGATTTAGTATAACTTCAGTACAAAGTTATACTAAGTTAGTGACACTATTTTACGATGGATGGAGTACATGATAGGTGTGGTCAGTTAATCGGTTATCTCGAGCTGACGATTATTTTGAATGATGCAAATCATGTTAGATGATATTGTATAGAGATAGGAGAGGTGTTTAAACCGTGTATCTTTCTATCTCTTCTTCTGTTGTAACTTCCCCAATCTCCTGTAACAATCACGACCGACTCCATATCGATCTCTTGTAAGCCACGTCACATATGATATAAATACAGACGCGACCCGAGCAAAGAGTTCAACGCTTCCATCTACTTTTACATGGTAACAGAGCCTCTTCCTCGATAGATTGGATAGAGATCGCATCTAGCTACCCAGGCGACCGCAGCCATGTCCGCTACCGCCGCCACCATGACGCCCAACACCACGGGTGCACTCACCACCACCTCCTCCTCCATTTTCGCGTCATCATCCACCTCCACCTCCACCAACTCCTTCCTCGGATCGCCGCCGCAAGAGAAGCTGGCGAGGGGCAACTTCCTGCTCTGGAAGTCCATCGTCCTACCGCAGATCAAGGGCGCGCAGATGGAACACCATCTCGACGTGAAGAGTCCGGCACCACCGGCCACCCTCACCATTACCAAGGACGGCAAAGAAGAACAGGTGGTGAACTTTGCGAGATCCCTCTGGTATGCACAGTAGCAACAGCTCCAAGGCTACTTGATGGGCTCCCTCTCCCGTGACATCCTTCCACAAGTCGTCACGCTCCAGACACCGGCTGAACTCTGGCGCACCATCCATGACATGTTTGCCGCCCAGAGTCAAGCCCAAGCAATGAACACCTGCATCGAGCTCACGAACCTTCAAAAAGGTAACATGACTATGGCCGAATACCTTGGAAAGATTAAGAGTCTCACCGATGAAGTTGCATGTACCGCTGCCGCGCTCTCTGATCCAGAGATCGTGTCCAAGATCTTGGCCGGGCTGGACATGGATTATAATCCAGTCGTTTCGGCCCTTGCCGCCTGGGTGGAGCCGATCACCGTTCAGGAGTTGTATAGCCAGCTCCTCAGCTTTGACGCCCACCTCAGCCTTCTTCATGGCGCTAGCTTTCGCTAATCCTCCGCCAATGCCGTCTCGCATGGACGCGGCCGTGGGCGCGGTCACCACGCGCAATGCAGCGGTGGGCGTGGGCGCGACAACTCCTAGGGCGACAACGGCTACAACATCAACTACTACAACGCCAGAGGCAGCAGCTACAACAACACCGGCAATAGATCAGGGGGTGGTGGCTTCACCAACAACACTAGCCGCCGCCCCCTCCTCCTCCTCCTCCCGTGGTCGCCCTTGCTGTCAACTCTGCAAGAAGGCCATCCATGAGGTTATGGACTGCTGGCACCGCTTTGATGAAGACTATGTGCCCGATGCTCGCCATGTTGCTGCAGCTATGCATGAGCAAGGAGGAGATGGCGTGTGGTATATTGACTCCGGTGCCATGGATCATGTCACAAGTGAGCTAGAGCAACTTGCTCTCCGTGAAAAGTATCACGGCAATTATCAGATTCACACCGCAAGCGGTGGAGGTATGGATATTTGACACATTGGCCAAGCTTTTATTAATTCCCCTATGCTGAAACGTGATCTAGTCTTAAAATATGTTCTTCATGTTCCTCAAGCCGACAAAAACCTTCCCTCTATGTCTCGTTTAGCCACTGATAATAATATCTTCTTTGAAACTCACCCTCGTTACTTTTTTATAAAGGATCGGGCAATGAGGGAACTTCTACACCATGGTAGATGCATTGGAGGCCTCTACCCCATCACATCTGGAGCACTTAGTCGCAAGCGTCGTCAGGTCTACTCTGTCATCAAGCCCTCTTTGGCAAGGTGGCATCAATGATTAGGACATCCTTCTTCAGTCATAGTTAAGCAAGTAGTCAATAAAGGCAATCTTTCTTTGTTGCATAGCCCTATTAGTGATTCGGTTTGTGAAGCTTGTCAATGTGCCAAGAGTCACCAACTTCCCTATCCTAGGTCAAGTAGTATTTCTCATGCTCCTTTAGAGCTCATTTTCAGTGATGTATGGGGACATGCCCGAGATTCTTTTGGCAGAAAAAATACTATGTCAGTTTCATTGATGATTATAGTAAGTTTACTTGGATTTATTTACTCAAGCATAAATCTGAAGTTTTTTCTATATTCCAAGAGTTTCAAAAACTTGTCGAAAGACACTTTGACAGAAAATTTTTGACAGTCCAAAGTGACTAGGGAGGGGAGTATGAGAAACTCAACTCCTTCTTTCGTAGCATAGGCATTGCACACCATGTGTCCTGCCCTCATGCCCATCAACAGGATGGCTCCGTCAAGCGTAAACATCGCCACATTGTTGAAGTTGGTCTCTCTTTACTTTCTCATGCTTCCATGCCTCTAAAATATTGGGACGAAGCTTTCATCACGGCCACATATCTTATTAATCGTTTGCCTAGCAAAGTCATTGGCAATTCTACTCCTTTGGAACGTCTCTATCATCAAAAACCAGATTACAACTCTCTAAAAAAATTGGGTGTGCATGCTATCCCAATCTTCGTCCATACAATCGTCATAAACTTGAGTTTCGTTCTACTCAATGTGTTTTTCTTGGCTATAGCAATCTTCACAAAGGCTATAAGTGCCTGGAAATTGCTACTGGGCATATCTATATTTCTCGAGATGTTGTTTTTGATGAAACTCTTTTTCCTTTTGCCAAGCTTCATCCCAATGCAGGAGCTCTTCTCCGTGCTGAAATAGCCCTTCTTCCAGACCACGGGGGTGAATTAAATAAAGCTGATCATGTGAAAAAATCCAAAGAAAATTGTAATTCTGCAGATTTTGGCCATCATTTTATGTGTGCAGATCCAGACGAAACAGGCACGAGATCCCACACTAATTCGGCTGGCAACAACGCTGGATCCCATGGCGATTCCCGCGTCAGCTCCCCTGTCCCTGGCGGCGTGCGATCCCAGGAGGATTTCCCTCCCCTGCATGCATCCACCAGCGCGTGGGTGGCCGACCAGGTGGACCCCGCCTGTCTTGACTCACGATTAGCTGAGGCCGCCGGCCCAGGCGCGGGCACATGCGCGCGTGTGGCGGACAGCCCCCACCGGGTGGAGCCCGCCAGCCCAGGCGCGGGTGGGGACGTCTCACCGCGTGCCACCTGTCCGCGGGACGACGCGGCGGTTGGAGCGGCTGGCGACAGGGGGACACCAGCATCGGGCGCATCAGGATCAGTAGCTGGTGCAGAATCTACCTCGGATCCGGTGCCTGGATCTTCTGTGGATGTGTCTACTGCTTCTGGATCTCCTGTGCATAATCAGCAGCACTACCTCAGCCTCCTCGTCGACACACCCGGTCACAGTCAGGTATTGTCAAAGAAAAAGAGTATACTGGCGGTACGGTATGATATGACAGAGTCAAACGTGCTTTTCTTAGTAGTGTTGGAGAACCAAATCATTTGCATGATGCTCTAGCTCATAAAGAATGGAAGGAGGCTATGGATAATGAATATGATGCACTCATGAAAAATAGAACTTGGCATTTAGTACCCCCAAGGAAAGGTAGCAATGTTACAGATTGCAAATGGGTATATAAGATAAAAAGAAAACCTGATGGAAGCATAGACAGATACAAGGCTAGATTAGTTGCCAAAGGTTTTAAGCAGAGATTTGGTATTGATTATGAAGATACATTTAGTCATGCTGTTAAGGCAGCTACCATTCGACTTGTATTGTCTACTGCTATTTCTAGAGGTTGGAGTTTACGGCAGCTAGATGTTCAGAACGCATTTCTTCATGGTGTTCTTGAGGAAGAAGTGTTCATGCGGCAGCCACCTGGATATGAAAATCAAAGCACACCACATCATGTCTGTAAGTTGGATAAAGCTTTATATGGTTTGAAATAGGCCCCAAGACCTTGGTACTCAAGATTGAGCATGCAGTTATAACAACTTGGGTATAATTGTTCTTTTATCGTAAAGACAATATTACTACATTTGTGCTTGTTTATGTTGATGGTATAATTGTTGCAAATTCAAGTTCAGATGCTACCACTTGTTAGCTTAAAGATCTAAAGATGGAATTTTCTCTCAAAGATTTGGGAGATCTTCACTATTTTCTTGGCATAGAGGTGAAGCGGATCAAGGATGGTATACTTGTTACACAGGAAAAATATACTACTGATATACTCAGGAGAGTAGGACTGCAAAATTGTAAACCTGTGAGTACACCAATTTCAACTTCTGAAAAACTTACAATTGAGAGTGGAGAAGCACTTGGACCAATGGATGCAACTAATTACAGAAGTGTTGTGGGTGCTTTATAATATCTGACTCTTACACGTCCTGATATTTCTTACTCTGTGAATAAGGTATGTCAGTATTTACATACACCTAGAACAACTCACTGGACTGCAGTCAAGAGGATTTTAAGGTATCTTAAGTTTTCTAAAGGACTTGGACTTCAGATTACCAAGTCTCCGTCTCTACTTGTTACTGCCTATACTGCTGCAGACTGGGCAGGGTGTGCTGATGATAGAAGATCTACAGGTGGTTTTGCTGTGTTTCTGGGAACTAATCTTGTATCATGGAGTGCAAGAAAACAGGCTACTGTCTCAAGGGCAAGTACATAGGCTGAATATAAAGCTTTGGCGAATGCTACAGCAGAAGTAATGTGGATACAAACATTGCTCTATGAACTTGGAATCAAGGCTCCACAAGTTGCTAGATTATGGTGTGATAATATTGGCGCAACCTATCTTTCAGCTAATCCTATTTTTCATGCACGCACCAAGCATATTGAGGTTGATTTCCATTTTGTCAGAGAAAGGGTAGCTCGAAAGCTACTTGATATTCGGTTTATACCTACTGGAGATCAACTTGCTGATGGCTTCACAAAACCTCTCACTATGAGGAGGTTGGATGAGTTCAAGTACAATCTTAACCTTACGAAAGTTTCTTGAGGTTTAGATTAAGGAGGAGTGTTAGATGACATTGTATATAGATAGGAGAGGTGTTTAAACCCGGATATTCGATTCTGAACCCAGGCTCAGATGCTCCCGAAATCCCTACCGCTTATTGGCATGTGGATATGTGCTCCGCTCTATATTTCCTGACCGTATTTCGTTTTAATTAGGAGTGCTCTGCAGCGCAATGAATGCAACAGCACGTAGCACAGTGCACGCGGATCAGGTAGTCCTTACACGGCTCAGCAACTTATCTGAGCCAGCATGAGCCCTTCACGGGGACGGACTCACAAACTGCCACCACTCCAGCCGTCTTAAATGCATCTCCAAGTCTCGCAACTACACCAAACCTTTGATGAAGAAGCTGATGACTGCAAACAACGACGGTTTTTTATGAAACAATCCCAGATACGTTTGAGAACAGCAAACTTCCTCACCTGAATCTCCAATCCGGCACTAGAGACATCCCCTTCGAATCTCATCGTCGTGCCACTCCTGATGGATTCAGCAGGTGTAGGGGCCATTGCAAGCAAACGCTAGCTTCTAATGTTTTTGAATGTAGAACAAAGATGATAGGCAGCGCGATAACTGCCGGATGGTAGTCTTATACTGCTTTGAGCGATCCATCCTGTCACCTGTCTTACAGTACAAGCATTACATCGTTCTAGCAGTTCAATTTTTGAAATCTACTCGGGCGAACACACTGTTGTATCCCGCATGCTATCAAAGTGTCAACATCAAACACATTCAGCAAACAAGTCCATGGTCTGAACCTGAGACGTGATCACTATTTCCTTGAGGCAACCACATACTCCCTCCGTCCCAAAATAAGTGTCTCATGTCTCTGATAACGAGGAATAAGCATGGAGCAATGCTCACTTAAACACACTATAAAATCCTCGAAAGAAGTACAAATACAGACAATACTCGGAACTCATTTCTCAGCAGCACCGAGCGGCCTCATGCAAGTGTGTGCGGCGGTGCCCTTCCATACCACAGTTCTTGCATTTTCCTGGTTTCCGTGGTTTCTTGGGGGCATCTCCTATTTCGGGGCAGGTAGTCACTTGTTCCCCTCGCATTGACAAATGCTGCAGAACCTGGTACGCTTGCTTAGACCCTCATACGGCACCTTCTCCCTGCTATTTTTTTGGTCTGCCGACCCACCTATGCTTTTCTGGAGCTGCTAGACCTTCAAGGACATTCACACTAACAAAGTGCCCAGCACTATGGCATTGGTACGCACCGTTGGCTCCAACAAATACAACCTCTCCATGGCCTGGCAATCAACCCGTGCCAAACCTGCTAGACGGTCCTCAAAACCCAAACTATCCCTTTTCTCTGCTAAAGGTGTGCCACTAATCAACAAAGCTTCAAGACCAGCATACGTGTGCTCGAATGATTCTGCACTCGCATTGCCCATCCGCACAACTTCCATGGCTTTCAGGTATAGCATCGAGTTCCTTCACGTGAACAATAAGTTAACTGAATTGTCCTTCTGGTACTGCACCAGGTGTTGGGGAAGTATGTCTCTCGCGTTCTTCGTCCATCGCTTGAGTATATGTTTCTCACGGATCTCCTCCAAATGAAGTATATCCATCACCTGCGCATTAGAATATGTTTACATTCTTTGTCCAGAAAATCAATTTTTTCTACACTAAATAATTCTGACATAGGTGTAAGCATGGCTGCATAACATCCCAGTATGCTCCAACTGGCTACACTCGCAATTAAACTCTAACTGATGTTCACTTATGGTCACCTCCTACTCCACTCTACTCCATTTCTCTCTTTTGGCTGCATTGTTGTGTGTTGCAACATATTTCCTCATCTTCTCCACGTCCTTCACATTGTATGCCGTCCCTTCGATCAGGAGGCGCCCAAACCTCTCAAACATAGACCTAGTGTAAATTTTACTTGCATGGCGCTCTATCGACAAATTCGTCCGCCTAACAACTCCACCGTATCATATTATAGTTCATTCTTTTTGTCAGTAGGTGAATCATGTAAACAAACACGTGTCATGAAAGAAGTGCACAAGCTCTTATGTGATGCATGAAAGAAGGCACATAAACAAATACTTACAATCTTGTGGTGCACTGCCTAGCCGTAGCCTATTTTTAGTCAAACATTCGTTTTTTCAGTCTATGACTTTTAATGCAGGAAACAATATCCAGTCTATTAGATGTACTGCAACCAGTTTTTAAACAGCATGAAGAACGTCGTTCTGACTATCAAACTAGGCATCACTAAGGATGGGCAGGAATGACGACGCTTACTTTTTGTTATGGTCCTTTTTTTACCAACGATATTCGCTTCGGCAAAAGTAAACCATTTTTTTCTTACATTACAAACGCTGCAGAGCGGACACGAAGATGCAGCCACAATTTAACAAATTACAGCACGGACAGTTTGGAGGATTAGGGGTGCATACCTTTTCGCCCAGCCAGGTGTTTCTGGATTAACTGTCAGTCGACTGCGCCGACTTCATCAGAGAGCCATCCAGACGAGGCGGACCCCAACTCGTTCTCTAACAGTCCCATCGCCCCCAAGCTGCTGAGCACAGCCAGACCCAGCATTCGAGTCTTCAGGAGGCCAGCCCCGTTGTTGGGCACTTGGGCAACAATACCAGAGGAATCGGATCTGGGTGCTCAAGGTTGTCGGCGAACTCCTCCCGCAATGGGAACCTGCAAGAAACAGCAATGGCAGCCACCAAGGTTTTTTCGTTAGGTTTCTTCTACAAGTCGAACAGGCTGCACAACAAATCCTAAAAAACCTTCTTTGCAGATCAGCTCGAACTAATTAACCTCTCAACGGCATCGAGCAAAAACTCCAGCCCAGAATCCTCAATTATTTCGCGTCGTCGCCGGTGTAAAACGAGCGCCGCCGCGAGCACCTTCTCAGCACGGGGATAGCGTGGTGTGCGGGGAAAAGAGGGACGGCTAGGGTTCTGGAATGATCGACAGACGGCGTAGCTGTCCACCCCCGTCAAGTACACCTTATCTGATCCCTGGCTCGGATCGGCTTCTAACGATCTGGTCCACGGACCAGAGTTCTCGTGCTCGAACGCCGTCCCGCCCATACGTTCTGGGCCCACACAACAGCTACTGTTTCCTACCGTATTCCTCCGTAGGTCCCTTTTTCCCAACTAGTCGTCAGATGCGTCAGAGCGATTTATGTGGATCCGAGCCAGCAATGGGCGCCGACGATTTCGGGATCAGCTGGGCTCGGGCACCAAATCGCCCCATCATCTTTCTATCTCTTCTTCTGTTGTAACTTTCCCAATCTCCTGTAACAATCACGATCGATCTTCTCATCAATCTCTTGTAAGCCACGGCACATATGATATAAATACAGACACGGCCCGAGCAAAGGATTCAACGCTTCCATCTATTTTTACAGATCACCCCGTAAAAGAAAAGCGTAGGTATATTACGGACCGTGTCCGGACGATGGCCGAAGCGACGGGTAGTAGAACAGAAGAGAATGGCGTGATGAGATGAGACAAGAAAGAAAGATGGATGGCAGGCAGGGACATGGCAACCACATGTCCCCCATACTTGGAGCTGTGTTGCCGTCGAGGAGGAGCAAATTCTGGACGGAATTCACACACACAGCTGGTGTGGGAAGGGAAGGCGTGACTCAGGGCTCTACAGTTGTCCCTCATGCCGTGCCACTCCTACTCCTACTCCTACTCCTCGGGATCGGGGTTGCACCAGTCTGGCACCATGCACCTCCCCCCCTACTCCCAGCCCGCCATCTTTCTTAATTTAGATTGAGATCAGTCAGTCTAATCCATCCAGGAAAGAGTCACACCGTGCACCACTCAGCTCCCCCGATCTCTGTTTCCACGATCGGTCTCATCTCCAGGATCTCTCAAAGTAATACCACTCATAGATATCCCCTGCCACAACCAAAAATTAAGTAAATAAAAAGACGAGTTCTTGCTTGGTTCCTACTGCGCTGCGCTGCAGGTAAGCTAGCGCGTATCTGAAATTGTCGTTGGTCAAAAATGTTGTATGGGCACACTAACCTTTCACATTGTGTCATTTTGACCACTGACCAGCATTCCCCGGTTTCTTATTTCTTTTTTCAGAGCTGCTATACGTACGACATTTTCATGTCGGAAACACATACGATGTGTGGTTGCATGTCCTTTCGTCCAATCAACCAGCTCCATTGGGAAAAGAAAACCAACACAGCATGTTGTCTAGTGAAGACACGTCAGATCGTATGTACAAAGATCGTGTGCAAAGCAATTTCGTTCTTTTTTGCCATACCCCCAGATTATTACCACTACAGTATGACCGATGTGGTGAGCTTCGTGAGCATTGCGTAATGCGCATTGAGGTCCCTGCACTAGACGGCTACGCTGCATTCAACTTTTAGGCCAGCCATCCCTTTTGTCCAGTTTATATATATTCTGCCCTTCGATCTTTTCGGTCCATTTTGAACTCCCCATGGAATCTCTCCTACGAACTGTATCGCGTCTTTTTCCTGGCACGGAAACCGGCACGCAGCTGCTGCTTCTTCCGCTGCACTCTACTACTCAAAATTGTTTCAATCGACAGATAGATTTGCTCGGGAAACCGCATTATTGCTACCCTCCTTGCTGCCTCTGCTCGCCAATGGGCATATAAAACTAGCTGCTACTACTAGTATGTCAAATCTACAGATAGATCGCACCCTGGGAACCAGCTTACCCGTCGCCTAGTTGCCAATTGTAAATGCACAAACTACTATCAACCATCCCCACTCTAGCGGAAGAGAGAGCGTGTGTGCGGCCCAAAATTTCCCAGTGGCCCGTTTGATAATCACAACTGGTTCATAAAAGTACATGCATGTACAGTGCACCAAGTACCAAAGGCTGCAAGCTAGGCTAGTGCTAACTGATTCACAGTACTTTCCATCTCAGATCGTATCTGCTAGGCTGCTAGCCAAACGATTGGAGCGTTCCAGGACACAGAGACAAGCCAGAAAAATGCGACACGAAAGCAACAATGCTCGGACGAATAACACACTGAATCAATCAACCAATTAACCGAACGAACGAACGAACTTGAGTGCAGTTATTGCAGACTAAACAATCATCTTTGTTCCTCCTACTGATCTACGTAGATGCTAGATGCGAGGTCGGTCATGTGTTTTTTCACAGCCCGATCAAGTTTCTTGAGGTGGTGACGCCGCCGTCCACCACGAGGTTGTGGCCGGAGACGTATCTCGAGTCGTCGCTGGCCAGGAAGAGCACCGCCTCGGCGATGTCCCTGGGCCTCAGCGTCGACCCCTTGAGCGTGGCGAGGCTCCTCACCACCTCCTCCATCTTCTCCACCTCCTGGTCGCTCGGCGCGGCCACGTCCAGGCCGATGTCGGCGTCGGCGTCGTCGGCGGCGGACGCGTCGTGGCCCTGGCGCCACGCGTTGATGAGCATTGGGGTGGCGACGCCGAAGGGCGAGACGCAGTTGACGCGGATGCCGTGCGCGCCCAGCTCGCAGGCGGCGTTCTTGGTGAGCCCCACGATGGCGTGCTTGGAGGCGGTGTAGGCGTGCGGGCCGAGGCCGCCGAGCACGCCGGCGACGCTGGCGATGGAGATGATGCTGCCGTAGCGGCGGGCCATCATGGCGCGCCCGGCGTGCTTCATGCCCAGCGCGGTGCCCAGCGCGTTGACGCGGAGCACGCGGTCGAACTCGCCGGCGTCGAACGTGAGGATGCTCTTGGCGGCGCTGGTCTGCCGGCCCAGCACCCCGGCGTTGTTGCAGAAGACGTCGAGCCGCCCGTAGCGCGACACCGCGCGGTCGACGGCGCGCTCCACGTCCTCCTCCACCGACACGTCGCAGCGCACGAAGCCGACGTGCGGGCCCAGCGAGGCCGCCAGCGCCTCGCCGGCGGCGTCGTCGATGTCCGCGATCACCACTTTGGCGCCGTGCTTGACGAAGAGCCTGACGATGGCCTCCCCGATGCCCCGCGCGCCGCCGGTGACGATGGCCACCTTGCCGTCCAGCCTCTTGTGCATGGGGGTGGGGGCGCCGCTGGCGTCCCACCCGTGGCCGTGGTGCGACGGCGACATGGCGGGCTGGTGGGCCTTCTCCGGCATGACGTCCAAGGCAGGCATGGCGGTGGCCGTGGCGAGGTCTTGCGCGTAGGAGGAGAGGCTAGCGCGCATGTACAGGAGCCACAGGAAGAAAGGAAGTGTGTGAAGCTTGCTGGTTTATGCAGGGGACTGCAGGGCGGGGGCTACTTATAGGAGGGCCGGGCGACTGGTTGGTTGTACGGCCAGCTCGCGGGACTACACGTAATTCAACGCGTACGTAGTTGTTGCTTGCTTGTGTGTGGCCTAAAAGAAAAAAGTTGTTGCTAGTTCTTTATCGGTTGGTTCGCGATTAGCCAAGCGAATACTTTCAGTAGTAGAGGGTGCTTGTACATGGCTGGCTCTGATGTCATGGTCTTTGCAGCCTTGGTTAACTCGATCTGGTGTGAGATTATTCAGTACAGGCGGATCAGCATGGAGAGCGACACTGTCTCTGACCGGACTAGATGTCTCCGGTCCACGAGGGAGAAAAAAAACCCGAGAGAAAACAGAGATGTCGCCAACGCCAGCGCATTCCTAGAAGCGAACGCGAGGGGAGAGCCGCACACGGTTGTGCGGACGGATCGGATTGACCGCGGCTTCGGGTTTGGGGTTGGACCGCCCGGCGCCGGAGAAATTATGGGCTCCGACGACCGTACGTGGGTGGGGTCGGTGGATGGTCCTGGCTGTCTTGAGCTGATGCCGATGCGTGAGCGTGACTAACTCAACCACTAGGACGGATTTCAACAGTGTGGACGCTCACAAGATTGAGGAGCACGAAACCGATGCCCTTTTCTTTAAAAAACAATTGTTTTCGTGGGACTTTTGCATTGCATCCTTGAGACCATGCGAGGCTTGCTTGCTGGGTCAACCCCTTCACAGGAGGGGGAGGAGGAGAGGAGAAGACATTGTGTTTGCTTCGACTTTCGGCTCACGACTTTTCTGGCTGGGTAGTTGCCGACCGGAGCCCCGGTTCAACATCCTCCTCCTCCGCCTAATTCTACGTGCGAGAATGGTTCCTACGCAACACCATCCTCCTAGAACCGGATCCGTCGCTTTAATACTAACCTTTGTAGCCTTTTACTAGTAGTAATTTAATTTTAAAACAAAAGAAAAGATCAGCCTTTTATTGCCTCTCCTCTGGTTGGGCTTTACGGTTCCTTCTCCGTATAAGACTGTGCTAGGTCTGATTGATCATTTAAACCTAAAAAATTATGCTATTTTGTCTGTACCACGCTTTGTTAGAGTGACTGCATTTTTTCACTCGTGTCGCACGGTCTTACACTTTGCCCAATTGTAATGTACATCCCCTCGCTCTACCCCGGTGATCGAATTAACCACCTCGCTTTATATTGCTGACTCAATGGACAATGGTTCCCCTAATTTCTGCCCACGAACCCTACAGCTCCATCACACATTCATACATGCGCACATTCTGATCACTAGATTAATCGCACCCAATCGGGCAAGCAGTACAAAGAAGACATACATATACAGTACAGAATAGTGTCTCTCTTTTTTTTTTGCGAAAATGAATAGTCTCCTTTGAAAGAGAGAACTCCGATGAAGGAGACGAATTTCAGTGCATCCCACGCCAACAGCAATCCCAATGTTAAAACCTCTCCCAAAAAAAAGTCAAAGGCGAAGAAGGCCACGAACCCTCCTCCATCTCATCAACCCCAGACTCAGGTATAAAAACGGACTTTGCCTTTCGTCGGGGCCCGGTTGCAGACGAGCTAAACAAATTGACCAAATCTTGGCGTCACCACCTAAGCACTTTTGCAGCTAGCTACCGGAGAATTAGCTTCACCCAGTAGTAGTACTCCGTAGGTATATGTATATATCCCTCTCCCTTACGCACGTACTTACATCAGTCGTATCCCGCACTGCGTACATGTATAATACCAGTATATGTACTGGTGACGTGATGCTGATGTTACTATGTATGTTGTCGACGTGGGGAAGCCAGGGTGTACACATGGCACTTATTGAATTCCTGCGAGATGGCGTAGGGACGTGGCGATTTCAGTAGACTTTTCTGAGTTATACGTACGAGTAGTATATTCTCTCGTGGAAGGGGTGGAGACTATGAAATGCAGGTTAGTTTCTTACGTGGACGAATCTGCTCATACAGTATATTTTTTGGGCTCTTCCCCTTGAACTATCGCTGCTTGCTCGCAGGTCAGCATCGCCCGGCTAGCTAGGAGCTAGCTAAGCATAGCCATGTTATGGCCAAGCCAAGTTGGAGCCAAGCAAAGCCGGCTTAGCCAAGGCCGGTGCAAAGCTAAGCTCTCCAGTCAAGGCTAACACATGCATTATTGATGCCGGACAAGGACAAAACTGCAGGGGAATTTAAGCTCCTAAATGCTCTGTTTATTACTGTTATTAGGCCATGATCCGATGCACTTAATTATTAGGATTTATAATGTGTAGTACAACTTTCTGCAGCATCACCGTTAGCCATTTCACGCTGTCCGGTGAATTTGCTTTGCCAAGACCATTACTTCAACCAGCCGGTAACAAGCTCACTCTGTAAAACAAATGTATGCAGAGGGAGTAGTGTAATACTGGTAGGATAGAAGAAGGAGATCTCACTGCTGTTGATTGTTTGCCCTAACATTGTCAAGGATGTAATTTATGTCCGTAAACTATCTCGCGACAAGTTACACGGCTGCGGTCGCCACCGCCGTTGCCACGGTTGCCGACAAAGCCGTATTCAAAGGAAGTAGCGCGGTCACCGCAATCGTCGCAGGAGCCGTAACCGCCGGAGACGGTGAGAGCAGCAGAGCCCACCTCGGCAACGCGGAGATTAAGGTTGTATTCCGCGAGGTCCAACCCGGAGCGCGCGACATCGAATGCAGGCGGCGGCACCGTGTCGTCGAGGATGGTGCGGATGGTGTCGAGACCATGGCATTGTCAGATCCTTAGGAGAGACCGGGTTGCCGGTGTCGGCGAGGCCGTCCGCAAGAGCCTTGAGGCGATGGGCGTAATCGGAGGCCGTCAGGTCACCTTGCTTGAGGGTGCGGTACAACCATGTGAGGTGGATGTAGCGGGCACCTTGGTTGGCGAGGAAGTAATCACAAATGCGAGACCAGGCCGTGTAAGCATTGACGACGCCCCCCATGATGAGCTCGAGGAGGGAACCATCTAAGGTGAAGAAGATCTAGAGAGTAAGCCTCTGGTTGACGGCAAGCCATGCAGCGTCGGGATTGGCCATGGGTAGACAATCTACATGATCTTGGGCGCCATGTTGGAGGAGAACGCGGGTCAAGAAGGTGCGCCATTTGATGTAGTTGTTCTCAGCAGGATCGAGCTTGAATTTGGTGTTGTCTGAGATATGATATGTATGAATGTTAAGAGGGGATGGGCCAGGAGGTGGGCCGGCAGAGGGGGCGACCATGGTGTTGACCGCCGAGGAGGCAACGGGAGTAGCTGGTGAAGAGAGGGAAGGGAAGGTCCCGGGAGGGAAGGATTGAGGGGGTGGTGAGCGAGCGGCCGGAATGGGGAGCTCGCCAAAGATGTCCTCGAAAGACATTGAATCTGATACCAGGATAGACGAAGGAGATCTCAATAGCTTTGTTGTTTGCCCTAACATTGTGAAGGATCTAATTTCTAATAGTACGTTGTATGAGAAGATTATAAACAACTTATTGTACTAATTAAATAATAACATATGTTTCCGCCCGTTTCTTTTTTTAGAAAAGGAGATTAAATCCCCGGCCTCTGCATCAATCGATGCATGCACCCATCTTTATTAATTATTTCATAAAGGTCTGACAAGAACATACATCAATTCACCCGAAGCCACCACTCACACCTACAAACTCTATAATGTAGAGTGCTCTCACTCCCATATCTAAAACCCGTGTCGTCATTGATCCATCCACATAACGTATCGTGACCAACAGCCGGTGCAGCCTACCTAAAGCGCACACCACATGCATACGTTTTATAAGCCGTCATCATCGTCAGACCACTAACCCATCTTCAGAAGAGAGATCCGCATCATCCTTGCCATGCCAGACATCCGTCGACGCCACCACGGCGCCCAATGGCGCCACCGCCCTGCGCTCGTCTGTCCAGACGCGAAGACTATGGAAAATCCGTCGTGCGTATCACCTGCCAACCCGGCATGACTCAGCGTAGCACCTGTCGGTCAGACATGACTTGACAGCTCCATCGAAGCTTCGTGCAAGACGAAGCCGCTCCACCTCATGCCTCCGTCTTCCAGCGCTGTTCCACAAACGATGCTCCCAAGAGAGAAACGGCACCGTAGTACCGCCATCGCCCGATCTGGAAGACCAGATCCTAGGGTTTTCGCGAAGCAGCACGAGTGGGTCGACAACAGTTACACGACGATGCCTTCATCAAGTAACGGCGCAAAACGTCACCATCGCCCGCCAACGGCTCGGTTTTCACCGGCAACTATGTCTCCCCGACTCGTAGCTGGGACTAGATGTTTTCGCCGTTCCTAAATATAAGTCTTTCTAGAGATTTTAATATGAACTAAATATGGATGTATATAGACATAGTTCAGAGTGTAGATCCATTCATTTTGCTTCGTATGTAGTCTATATTAAAATCTTTACAATGATTTATATTTAGGAAGACAAGGAATACTTGCAAGGTGCACGTACGATTTGCCGAATATATATCTGGATAGTATTACCATTTCCTGATTCATGACTAATAACAAGTCGAATCTTTTGAGGATCGGTATCCCCGAGTTGTTACTAAATTATTGCACACCCAGATCTCCTTCTCTTTGTACTATATCACTGCAGACCAATCTAACAATCTGTGTGGCTCTACCGATCTTTTAAAACGGGGGCTGCAGGGAGTGCAATATCGATCAAGATATGCCAAGGAAAGATGAGACATCTAAGCAATCAACCAGTGTAGGGGGGACGTCCTTCCTTTTGCTTCCGGGATGGACGGGAGCTCTAGTTGCAATCAGTGCGCGGGCTCAAAATCTTTTAAGGCACTGATATGTGTCGTTATTTTTTATAATCGGATGGCGATATGCTATCAATGATCAAACAGGGAAAATATGGACCTTTTACTGCCAACAATACTCACTAAAATAAAAGGTCGGCAATTGATGAATAGTACTCCCTTCGTCCACTAGTGTAAAAAACGCTCTTATATTATACTCCCTCTATCACAAAATTCTTGTCTTAGATTGGTCTAGATACGGATCTGATACATCCGTATCTAGACAAATCTAAGACAAAAATTTTGGGACGGAGGGAGTTGGAAGTTTTTCCCGCAAAAAATAAAAAATAAAAAGATAAGTAAGGAAGAGTGTATCGATTAACAAAGTCTCATCTAACTCCAACACCATTTGATTCTTGCACAAATATTTTTGTGGATCCACCCCCAGCGCCCCCTCCCCTTCCCGTTTGATTTTTTTGCATGGTAATACGTGTCTCATTTATGTCGTAAGGACATCGTATAAGCCACGTACATACTTACCTGGCAAAACTGAACAAATAGTAGAACGCTAGCCTTTGCACAAAGGAACCTCTGAGCTTGACACCAACGCCTGTCACCTGCCTCTAGCACCACAACAACCACCAAAGGAAAAAATGACGGATCACCTTCACACCTGAACTCGACGCAACTCCATCGCTGATATGCAGCTTTGCGGACCTCCAAGGTGGTTCGCCAAAGGCTAAACCATTACCGTTGAACGAATCAGACCGAAGCAACACCCCGGACATGCCATCGAACTCCAGATCTGGCAACCCCACACGACTAAGAAGTCGGAGGAGAAAACCAAACCTGCCATCCACGTACCACGAACCCAGCACACGATCCACCATCTTCCAGATGCCGCCGATGCAGACCACAATCTGCATCTGCTTCCGGACTACCTCCCAAGCTCCACTCCGGTGCTGGAGCAAACGCCACCGCAACGACGAAGCCCGAGGACACATGTTCACCACGAGGATGCCGTCACCGCTGCACCATCCTTGCTTGAACGGGTTGGATTCTAAATCTATTCCCAACCATAGGATCAATCGCCTTGTCAGAGTAGGATCTGAAGAAACTATATTGAGTGCTGCCATCGCCGTCGACGAAGCCAAAACGATGAACAACCTACAAAGTACAAACTAAGCAACTTTGGCCTAAAACTATCCACACGTGTGGATCCGACGACCCCCCTCACCACCGACGACCGAGGTCGTCGGCGGAGGAGAGCCGCCGGAGGACAACGGCGGAAGAAGCGCTCCGCGAGGGCAGAAGAGATCGCCTTTCTTTCCTCTCTTTGAAGAAAGAAAATAGTCCTCAAAGGACATGCGGTGCCCCCATGTGTGGTTTTGGTAATTGATGACATTCTCTATGGACTAATGGTTGCATTGAGTTATATTTGAAGGATTTTTTCATATGCATTTCTTGAAGTCCATGTGTTGGTTTCAAGGAGTTTATGGGTTGACCAAGGTGCTATTAAGGAATTATCCAAAGATTGGTCATGTGAGTGTTGAGCTTATTGCAAGCATGTCTTGAAGAAGAAGATTGTGTGATCATTCATGTTTACCTTCAAGACATCATCCAAACGAAGAGAGTTGGAAAGATTCAAGGTTGATCAAGATTAAGTCAAGAGTGAATCAAGTTGATCAACTCACAAAGCGTAGAAGATGTACCGAGAGGGATCAAGTGATCCCATGGTATGGTAAGCATTGTCCATTGCACTTTGTGTACTAACCCATGGTCTATGTGAGAGTCTATGTGGGGTTAGGTACGTGTCCATGGGCTTGCGTCAAGATGAAGATATCATACAACCCATGGAAAGGATGACATCAAGTGGTGATCGTCATCAAGATTGCCGTGTGCAAGTTCAAGTGGAGCATCACGAAGAGATCAAGTGCTTGAAGCTTGCCATCCATTGTGGTGTCAATGGACTTGTGAAGATGTGCCGAAGAGTGGCTCACCCATAGTGGAGTATGGGGGAGCAATCATCTAGTCTCCATCGACCCAACGCAATCAAGAAAGCTGGTCCATCTTGAGGAGGACACGATCGTCATCATCTAGCTCAAGTGGATCATGTGCAAGGCAAAGGTTTGCCCTTGATAGGTTTTATATTTTACCGGTCTCATGGTGGTAGTTGGGAGACCGGGTTATAGGATCGATAGCCGTACTATCAAGGGGGGCTCTCAAGTGAGTAGCTTGATCGTATCGTCCGTCGAGAGGTCAAACCATTGCATCCTTGCATCATGTTTCTTGGTTATTGTTTGGTTCTCTTTGTGAGTCTTAGAGCTTATGGTCATCTTGATGACAAGCTTGAGTTCATCGAAAATGGAGTTTGCATGCGTCTTCTATGATGTTTTCGGTGTTGGAGGTTTTACCGGTCTTATCCGAGGAAGGGTTCTCACCATTTTCTTTTGGGCTTCTTATTGGTATTTCTATCAAGATTGTGTTAGCTCTTGTCGCTAGCTTTCCAACAAACTTGGTTTCGTCGAATTCGAAGTCCGTTTGCAGAAGTTGTGTCAGTTTTGGTGTCCTTAAAAGGGGCTGCTGCGGATGTAATTTTTTAGTACCGCTCTTGGGAGCGGTACTACCGCGACTACTTCCGTGGCTACTTCCGCTCGGGACCAAAAACTCGTGACAAGTCCAGTGGTGGTAGGCACGGGTGTAATTTTTTAGTACCACTCGCAAGCAGTAGTACCGCTACCCTTAGCAGTAGTACCGCTACCCCTAGCGGTAGTACCGTGAGGTCAAGCGGTACTACCGCTCCGACGGTTCTTCTGGCTTTTTTGCCTCCTCGCTTTTGTGTTTCAAAGGGATACTACCGCCCTAGCGGTAGTACCGCTCCTTGGAGCGGTAGTATCGCTCGGTGCGGGCTGTGAGCATAACGGTTGGATTTTTCCCCACCTATAAAAGGGGGTCTTCTTCCCCTATGAACCTTATCCTTTGAGCTCGTGTTCTTCCCCCATTGTTGACCTTCTTCGAGCTTGCTAACTCTCAATCCCTCCAATGATTCTTGCTAGTTCTTGAGGGAAAAGAGAGAGGAGATCTAGATCCACGTTTCCACCAATCACTTTCTCCTCTAAGTGAGGGGAACCCCTTGGATCTAGATATTGGAGTTCTTCGTGTTCTTCTTTCGTTCTTCCTCTCATTTTCCTCCCTAGCATTAGTTGCTTTGGTGGGATTCGGGAGAGAAGGACTTGGGCACTCCGTGTGCCCTTGCCATTGCATTTGGTGCATCGGTTTGAGTTGTCCACGGTGATACGTGGAAGTGAAGTTTGAGAAGCTTATTACTCTTGGGTGTTTGGGCACCCTAGAGCTTGTTCCTCTTGGGTGCCTTGGCGCCCTAGACGGTTGGTGGTGTTCGGAGCTCAATCATTGTGGTGTAAAGCTCCGGGCAAGCGACGGGGTCTCCAATTAGGTTGTGGAGATCGCCCCGAGCAATTTGACGGGTTCCGGTGACCGCCCCCAAGGGTTGCCAACGTGTACGGGTTCGGTGACCACCCCCAAGGGTTGCCATTTGTACGGGTTCGGTGACCGCCCTCAAGGGTCCCTTAGTGGATCACGGCATCTTGCATTGTGCGAGGGTGTGAGGAGATTACGGTGGCCCTAGTGGCTTCTTGGGGAGCATTGTGCCTCCACACCACTCCAAACGGAGATTAGCATCCGCAAGGGTGTGAACCTCTCTCGTAAGCATAACATGATCAAACCCTAGAACTCATTGAGTGTTAATCACATGGTGATGTGGACTAGATTATTGACTCTAGTGAACTTTGAGTGTTAATCACATGGTGATGTGAACTAGATTATTGACTCTAGTGCAAGTGGGAGACAGTTGGAAATATGCCCTAGAGGCAACAATAAAATGGTTATTATTGTATTTCCTTGTTCATGATAATTGTCTGTTGTTCATGCTATAATTGTATTAACTGGAAACCGTAATACATGTGTGAATACATAGACCACAACATGTCCCTAGTAAGCCTCTAGTTGACTAGCTCGTTGATTAATAGATGGTTATGGTTTCCTGACCATGGACATTGGATGTCATTGATAACGGGATCACATCATTAGGAGAATGATGTGATGGACAAGACCCAATCCTAAGCATAGCACAAGATCGCGTAGTTCGTTTGCTAGAGCTTTGCTAATGTCAAGTATCATTTCCTTAGACCATGAGATTGTGCAACTCCCGGATACCGTAGGAATGCTTTGGGTGTACCAAACGTCACAACGTAACTGGGTGGTTACAAAGGTGCACTACAGGTATCTCCGAACGTGTCTGTTGGGTTGGCACGAATCGAGACTGGGATTTGTCACTCCATATGACGGAGAGGTATCTCTGGGCCCACTCGGTAATGCATCATCATAATGAGCTCAATGTGACCAAGTGTTTGGTCACGGGATCATGCATTACGGTACGAGTAAAGTGATTTGCCGGTAACGAGATTGAACAAGGTATTGGGATACCGACGATCGAATCTCGGGCAAGTAACGTACTGATTGACAAAGGGAATTGTATACGGGATTGATTGAATCCTCGACATCGTGGTTCATCCGATGAGATCATCGTGGAACATGTGGGAGCCAACATGGGTATCCAGATCCCGCTGTTGGTTATTGACCGGAGAGTCGTCTCGGTCATGTATGCATGTCTCCCGAACCCGTAGGGTCTACACACTTAAGGTTCGGTGACGCTAGGGTTGTAGAGATATTAGTATGCGGAAATCCGAAAGTCGTTCGGAGTCCCGGATGAGATCCCGGACGTCACGAGGAGTTCCGGAATGGTCCGGAGGTAAAGATTTATATATGGTAAGTCCTATTTTGGCCACCGGAAAATGTTCGGGATTTTTCGGTATTGTACCGGGAAGGTTCTAGAAGGTTCCGAAGTGGGGCCCACCTGCATGGGGGGACCCACATGAACGTGGGTAGTGGGGGCAAGGCCCCACACCCCTGGTCAAGTCGCACCAAGATCCCACCTTAGAAGGAATAAGATCATATCCCGAAGGGATAAGATCAAGATCCCTAAAAAAGGGGGATAACAATCGGTGGGGAAGAGAAATGATGGGATTTCTTTCCCCCATCTTTGCCAACTCCCCAATGGACTTGGAGGGCAAGAAACCAGCCCCCTCCACCCCTATATATAGTGGGGAGGCGCATGGGAGCAGCACCCCAAGCCCTGGTGCCTCCCTCCCTCCCGTGACACCTCTTCCTCCCCGCTTGCGCTTGGCGAAGCCCTGCCGGGATCCCGCTACTTCCACCACCACGCCGTCGTGCTGCTGGATCTCCATCAACTTCTCCTCCCCCCTTGCTGGATCAAGAAGGAGGAGACGTCCCCGCTCCGTACGTGTGTTGAACGCGGAGGTGCCGTCCGTTCGGCGCTAGGATCATCGGTGATTTGGATCACGACGAGTATGACTCCATCAACCCCGTTCTCTTGAACGCTTCCGCGCGCGATCTACAAGGGTATGTAGATGCACTCCCCTCTCTCTCGTTGCTAGATGACTCCATAGATTGATCTTGGTGATACGTAGAAAATTTTAAATTTCTGCTACGTTCCCCTATAGTGGCATCATGAGCCAGGTTTATGCGTAGATTCTATGCACGAGTAGAATACAAAGTAGTTGTAGGCGACGATTTGTTCAATTTGCTTACTGTTACTAGTCTTATCTTGATTCGGCGACATTGTGGGATGAAGCGGCCCGGACCGACCTTACACGTACTCTTACGTGAGACAGGTTCCACCGACTCACATGCACTTGATGCATAAGGTGGCTAGCGGGTGTCTGTCTCTCCCACTTTAGTCGGATCGGATTCGATGAAAAGGGTCCTTATGAAGGGTAAATAGCAATTGGCATATCACCGTTGTGGCTTTTGCGTAGGTAAGAAACGTTCTTGCTTGAAACCCATAGCAGCCACGTAAAACATGCAACAACAATTAGAGGACGTCTAACTTGTTTTTGCAGGGTATGCTATGTGATGTGATATGGCCAAAAGGATGTGATGAATGATATATGTGATGTATGAGATTGATTATGTTCTTGTAATAGGAATCACGACTTGCATGTCGGTGAGTATGACAACCGGCAGGAGCCATAGGAGTTGTCTTAATTTATTGTATGACCTGCGTGTCAATGAAAAACGCCATGTAATTACTTTACTTTATTGCTAACCGTTAGCCATAGTAGTAGAAGTAATAGTTGGCGAGACAACTTCATGAAGACACGATGATGGAGATCATGGTGTCATGCCGGTGACGAAGGTGATCATGCCGCGCCTCAAAGATGGAGATCAAAAGGCGCAAGATGATATTGGCCATATCATGTCACTTTTTGATTTGCATGTGATGTTTGTCATGTTTACATCTTATTTGCTTAGAACGACAGTAGCATAAATAAGATGATCCCTCACTAAAATTTCAAGAGATGTGTTCCCCCTAACTGTGCACCGTTGCAAAGGTTCGTTGTTTCGAAGCACCACGTGATGATCGGGTGTGATAGATTCTAACGTTCGCATACAACGGGTGTTGACGAGCCTAGCATGTACAGACATGGCCTCGGAACACAAGCAAAACACTTAGGTTGACTTGACGAGCCTAGCATGTACAGACATGGCCTCGGAACACAAGAGACCGAAAGGTCGAACATGAGTCGTATAGTAGATACGATCAACATGGAGATGTTCACCGATGATGACTAGTCCGTCTCACGTGATGATCGGACACGGCCTAGTCGATTCGGATCATGTATCACTTAGATGACTAGAGGGATGTCTATCTAAGTGGGAGTTCATTAAATAATCAGATGAACTTAATTATCATGAACATGGTCAAAAGGTCTTTGCAAATAATGTCGTAGCTTACGCTTTAGTTCTACTAAGATATGTTCCTAGAGAAAATTTAGTTGAAAGTTGATAGTAGCAATTATGCGGACTGGGTCCGTAAACTGAGGATTGTCCTCATTGCTGCACAGAAGGCTTATGTCCTTAATGCACCGCTCGGTGTGCTGAACCTCGAGCGTCGTCTGTAGATGTTACGAAACATCTGACATACACGTTTTGATGACTACGTGATAGTTCAGTGTGTGATGCTAACGGTTTAAAATTGTGGCACCAAAGACGGTTTTGAAACGTCGCAGAACATATGAGATGTTCCAAAGACTGAAATTGGGATTTCAGACTAATGCCCACGTCAAGAGGTATGAGACCTCTGACAAGTTTCTTAAGCCTGCAAACTAAGGGAGAAAAGCTCAATCGTTGAGCATGTGCTCAGATTGTCTGAGTACTACAATCACTTGAATCGAGTGGGAGTTAATCTTCCAGATGAGATAGTGATGGTTCTCCATAGTCACTGCCACCAAGCTATTAGAGCTTCGTGATGAACTATAACATATCATGGATAGACATGATGATCCTTGAGCAACTCGCGATGTTTGACACCGCGAAAGTAGAAATCAAGAAGGAGCATCAATTGTTGATGGTTAGTAAAACCACTAGTTTCTAGAAGGGCAAGGGCAAGAAGGGATACTTCATGAAATGGCAAATCAGTTGCTGCTCTAGTGAAGAAACCCAAGGTTGAACCCAAACCCGAGACTAAGTGCTTCTGAAATGAGGGGAACGGTCACTGAAGCAGGACTACCCTAGATACTTCGTAGATGAGAAGGCTGGCAAGGTCAACAGAAGTATATTGGATATACATTATATTAATGTGTACTTTACTAGTACTCCTAGTAGCACCAGGGTATTAGATACCGGTTCGGTTGCTAAGTGTTAGTAACTCAAAATAAAAGTTGCGGAATAAACGGAGACTAGCTAAAGGTGAGATGACGATATGTGTTGGAAGTGTTTCCAAGGTTGATGTGATCAAGCATCGCATGCTCCCTCTACCATCGAGATTGGGGTTAAACCTGAATAATAATTATTTGGTGTTTGCGTTGAGCATAGACATGATTGGATTATGTTTATCGCAATACGGTTATTCATTAAAGGAGAATAATGGTTACTCTGTCTATTTGAATAATGCCTTCAATGGTCTTGCACCTAAAATGAATGGTTTATTGAATCTCAATCGTAGTGATACACATGTTCATGCCAAAAGATATAAGATAGTAATGATAGTACCACATACTTGTGGCACTGCCACTTGAGTCATATTGGTATAAAACGCATGAAGAAGCTCCATGTTGATGGATCTTTGGACTCACTCGTTTTTGAAAAGATTGAGACATGCGAACTATGTCTATTAGTATATATGCATGAAGAAAGTCCATACAGATGGATCATTTGGACTCACTTGATTTTGAATCACTTGAGACATGCAAATCATACCACATGGGCAAGATGACTGAAAGGCCTCGTTTTCAGTAAGATGGAACAAGAGAGCAACTTGTTGGAAGTAATACATTTGATGTGTGCAGTCCAATGAGTGCTGAGGCACGCAGTGGATATCGTTATGTTCTTACTTCACAGATGATTTGAGTAGATGCTGAGAATATTTACTTGATGAAACACAAGTCTGAATTATTGAAAGGTTCAAGTAATTTCAGAGTGAAGTTGAAGATCGTCGTGACAAGAGGATAAAATGTCTGTGATATGATCATAGAGATGAATATCTGAGTTACGAGTTTGGCACACAATTAAGAAATTGTGGAAATTGTTTCACGACTAATACCGCCTGGAACACCATATTGTGATGGTGTGTCCGAACATCATAACTGCACCCTATTGGATATGGTGCATACCATGATGTCTCTTATCGAATTACAACTATCGTTTATGGGTTAGGCATTAGAGACAACTGCATTCACTTTAAATAGGGCACCACGCAATTCCGTTGAGACGACACCGTATGAACTATGGTTTAGAGAAACCTAAGCTGTCGTTTCTTAAAAGTTTGAGGCTGTGACGCTTATGTGAAAAAGTTTCAGGCTGATAAGCTCGAACCCAAAGAGGATAAATGCATCTTCATAGAATAGCCAAAATAGTTGGGTATACCTCCTATTTTAGATCTGGAATCAAAAGTGATTGTTTCTAGAAACGGGTCCTTTCTCGAGGAAAAGTTTCTCTCAAAAGAATTGAGTGGGAGGATGGTGGAGACTTGATGAGGTCATTGAACCATCACTTCAACTAATGTGTAGCAGGGCACAGGAAGTTGTTCCTGTGGCACCTACACCAATTGAAGTGGAAGCTTATGATAGTGATCATGAAACTTCAGATCAAGTCACTACCAAACCTCATAGGACGACAAGGATGCGTACTACTTCAGAGTGGTACGTAATCCTATTTTGGAAGTCATATTGCTAGACAACAATGAACCTACGAGCTATGGAGAAGCGATGGTGGGCCCGGATTCCAACGAATGGCTTGAGGCCATAAAATCCGAGAGGATCCATGTATGAAAACAAAGTATAGACTTTGAAAGAACTACTTGATGGTCGTAAGGCTGTTGGGTACAGATGGATTTTAAAGGGAAGACAGACAATGATGGTAAGTGTCACCATTAAGAAAGCTCGACTTGTCGTTAAGATGTTTTCCGGCAAGTTCAAGGAGTTGACTGCGATGAGACTTTCTCACTCGTAGCGATGCTAAGAGTCTGTTAGAATTATATTAGCAGTTACTGCATTATTTATGAAATCTTGCAGATAGGATGTCAAAACATTGTTTCCTCGACGATTTTCTTGAGGAAAGGTTGTATGTGATACAACCAGAAGGTTTTGTCAATCCTGAAAGATGCTAACAAGTATGCAAAGCTCCAGCAATCCTTCTAAGGATTGGAGTAAGCATCTCGGAGTTGGAATGAACGCTTTGATGAGATGATCAAAGATTTTGGGTTTATACAAGGTTCATGAGAAACTTGTATTTCCAAAGAAGTGAGTGGGAGCACTATAGAATTTTTGATGAGTATATGTTGTTAACATATTGTTGATCAGAAATGATGTAGAATTTCTGGAAAGCATCCAGGGCTATTTGAAAAGTGTTTTTTAATGGAAAACCTGGACTAAGCTACTTGAACATTGAGCATCAAGATCTATAAGGATAGATCAAAAACGCTTAATAGTACTTTCAAATGAATACATACCGTGACAAGATTTTGAAGGAGTTCAAAATAGATCAGCAAAGAAGGAGTTCTTGGCTGTGTTACAAGGTGTGAGTATTGAGTAAGACTCAAGACCTGACCACGGCAGAAGAGAGAGAAAGGACGAAGGTCGTCCCCTATGCTTTAGACGTAGGCTCTACAGTATGCTATGCTGTGTACCGCACCTGAAGTGTGCCTTGCCATGAGTTAGTCAAGGGGTACAATAGTGATCCGGGAATGGATCACATGACAGCGGTCAAACTTATCCTCAGTATCTAGTGGACTAAGGAATTTTCTCGATTATGGAGGTGGTAAAACAGTTCGTCGTAAAGGGTTACGTCGATGCAAACTTTGACACTAATCCGGATGACTCTGAGTAGTAAACCGGATTCGTATAGTAGAGCAGTTATTTGGAATAGCTCCAAGTAGCGCGTGGTAGCTACATCTACAAGATGACATAGAGATTTGTAAAGTGTTGGAAATATGCCCTAGAGGCAATAATAAATTCGTTATTATTATATTTCCTTGTTCATGATAAACGTTTATTATCCATGCTAGAATTGTATTGATAGGAAACTCAGATACACGTGTGGATACATAGACAACACCATGTCCCTAGTAAGCCTCTAGTTGACTAGCTCGTTGATCAATAGATGGTTACGGTTTCCTGACCATGGACATTGGATGTCGTTGATAACGGGATCACATCATTAGGAGAATGATGTGATGGACAAGACCCAATCCTAAGCCTAGCACAAGATCGTGTAGTTCGTTTGCTCAGAGCTTTTCTAATGTCAAGTATTGTTTCCTTAGACCATGAGATTGTGCAACTCCCGGATACCGTAGGAATGCTTTGGGTGTACCAAACGTCACAACGTAACTGGGTGACTATAAAGGTGCACTACAGGTATCTCCGAAAGTGTCTGTTGGGTTGGCACGAATCGAGACTGGGATTTGTCACTCCGTGTAAACGGAGAGGTATCTCTGGGCCCACTCGGTAGGACATCATCATAATGTGCACAATGTGACCAAGGAGTTGATCACGGGATGATGTGAGTTACGGAACGAGTAAAGAGACTTGCCGGTAACGAGATTGAACAAGGTATCGGGATACCGACGATCGAATCTCGGGCAAGTAACATACCGATAGACAAAGGGAATTGCATACGGGATTGATTGAATCCCCGACATCGTGGTTCATCCGATGAGATCATCGTGGAACATGTGGGAGCCAACATGGGTATCCAGATCCCGCTGTTGGTTATTGACCGGAGAACGTCTCGGTCATGTCTGCATGGTTCCCGAACCCGTAGGGTCTACACGCTTAAGGTTCGATGACGCTAGGGTTATAGGGAAAGCATGTACGTGGTTACCGAATGTTGTTCGGAGTCCCGGATGAGATCCCGGACGTCACGAGGAGTTCCAGAATGGTCCGGAGGTAAAGATTTATATATGGGAAGTCCTGTTTTGGTCACCGGAAAAGTTTCGGGTGATATCGGTAATGTACCGGGACCACCGGGAGGGTCCCGGGGGTCCACCAAGTGGGGCCACCAGCCCCAGAAGGCTGCGTGGGCCAAGTGTGGGAGGGGACCAGCCCCAGGTGGGCTGGTGCGCCCCCCCCCACCAAGGCCCAAGGCGCATGGGAGAGTGGGAGGGGGCAAACCCTAGTCCAGATGGGCCTTAAGGCCCACCCTAGTGGCGCCCCCCCTCTCCTCCCCTTGGCCGCCCCCCTTGGATGGGATCTAGGGCTGGCCGCCTCCTCTTGGGGTGGAAACCCTAGAGGGGGGCGCAGCCCCCTCCCCCCTATATATAGTTGAGGTTTGGGCTGCCCAAGACACACGAGAACGTCTCTCTTTCGGCGCAGCCCTACCCCTCTCGCTCCTCCTCCTCTCCCGCGGTGCTTGGCGAAGCCCTACGGGATTGCCACGCTCCTCCACCACCACCACGCCGTCGTGCTGCTGCTGGATGGAGTCTTCCCCAACCTCTCCCTCTCTCCTTGCTGGATCAAGGCGTGGGAGACGTCACCGGGTTGCACGTGTGTTGAACGCGGAGGCACCGTTCTTTGGTGCTTAGATCGGAATCAACCGCGATCTGAATCGCTACGAGTACGACTCCTTCATCCGCGTTCTTGCAATGCTTCCGCATCGCGATCTACAATGGTATGTAGATGCACTCCCCTTCCCCTCGTTGCTAGATTACTCCATAGATTGATCTTGGCGATGCATAGAAAATTTTGAATTTCTGCTATGTTCCCCATCAGTGGAATCATGAGCTAGGTCTATGCGTAGTTTCTATGCACGAGTAGAACACAAAGTAGTTGTGGGCGTCGATGTTGTCAATTCTTCTTGCCGCTACTAGTCTTATCTTGTTTCGGCGGCATTGTGGGATGAAGCGGCCCGGACCGACCTTACACGTACGCTTACGTGAGACAGGTTCCACCGACTGACATGCACTAGTTGCATAAGGTGGCTAGCGGGTGTCTGTCTCTCCCACTTTAGTCGGAACGGATTCGATGAAAAGGGTCCTTATGAAGGGTAAATAGAAATTGGCATATCACGTTGTGGTTTTACGTAGGTAAGAAACGTTCTTGCTAGAAACCTATACAAGCCACGTAAAAAACTTGCAACAACAATTAGAGGACGTCTAACTTGTTTTTGCAGCATGTGCTATGTGATGTGATATGGCCAGAAGATGTGATGAATGATATATGTGATGTATGAGATTGATCATATTCTTGTAATAGGAATCACGACTTGCATGTCGATGAGTATGACAACCGGCAGGAGCCATAGGAGTTGTCTTTATTTTTTGTATGACCTACGTGTCATTGAATAACGCCATGTAAATTACTTTACTTTATTGCTAAGCGCGTTAGCCATAGAAGTAGAAGTAATCGTTGGCATGACAACTTCATGAAGACACAATGATGGAGATCATGATGATGGAGATCATGGTGTCATGCCGGTGACAAAGATGATCATGGTGCCCCGAAGATGGAGATCAAAGGAGCAAAATGATATTGGCCATATCATGTCACTATTTGATTGCATGTGATGTTTATCATGTTATGCATCTTATTTGCTTAGAACGACGGTAGTAAGTAAGATGATCCCTCACTAAAATTTCAAGAGACGTGTTTCCCCTAACTGTGCACCGTTGCGAAGGTTCGTTGTTTCGAAGCACCACGTGATGATCGGGTGTGATAGATTCTAACGTTCGAATACAACGGGTGTTGATGAGCCTAGCATGTACAGACATGGCCTCGGAACACAAGCAAAACACTTAGGTTGACTTGACGAGCCTAGCATGTACAGACATGGCCTCGGAACACAAGAGACCGAAAGGTTAAAGATGAGTCGTATAGTAGATACGATCAACATGGAGATGTTCACCGATGATGACTAGTTCGTCTCACGTGATGATCGGACACGGCCTAGTTTGACTCGGATCATGTATCACTTAGATGACTAGAGGGATGTCTATCTGAGTGGGAGTTCATTAATCAGATGAACTTCATTATCATGAACATAGTCAAAAGATCTTTGCAAATTATGTCATACGCTTTAGTTCTACTGTTTAAGATATGTTCCTAGAGAAAATTTAGTTGAAAGTTGGTAGTAGCAATTATGCGGACTCGGTCCGTAAACTGAGGATTGTCCTCATTGCTGCACAGAAGGCTTATGTCCTTAATGCACCGCTCGGTGTGCTGAACCCCAGCGTCGTCTGTAGATGTTACGAAACATCTGACATACACGTTTTTGATGACTACGTGATAGTTCAGTGCGTAATGCTAAACGGTTTAGAATTGTGGCACCAGAGACGTTTTTTGAAACGTCGCAGAACATATGAGATGTTCCGAAAACTGAAATTGGGATTTCAGACTAGTGCCCATGTCAAGAGGTATGAGACCTCTGACAAGTTTCTTAAGCCTGCAAACTAAGGGAGAAAAGCTCAATCGTTGAGCATGTGCTCAGATTGTCTGAGTACCACAATCGCTTGAATCGAGTGGGAGTTAATCTCCCAGATGAGATAGTGATAGTTCTCCATAGTCACTGCCACCAAGCTAGTAGAGCTTCGTGATGAACTATAACATATCAGGGATAGTTATGATGATCCTTGAGCTATTCGCGATGTTTGACACCGTGAGAGTAGAAATCAAGAAGGAGCATCAATTGTTGATGGTTAGTAAAACCACTAGTCTAGAAGGGCAAGGGCAAAAGGGATACTTCATGAAACAGCAAGTCATTTGCTGCTCTAGTGAAGAATCCCAAGGTTGAACCCAAACCCGAGACTAAGTGCTCCTGTAAGGAGAGGAACGGTCACTGAAGCAGTACTACCCTAGATACTTGGTAGATGAGAAGGCAGGCAAGGTCGACAGAAGTATATTGGATATACATTATATGAATGTGTACTTTACTAGTACTCCTAGCAGCACCAGGGTATTAGATACCGGTTCGGTTGCTAAGTGTTAGTAACTCGAAATAAAAGCTGCGTAATAAACGGAGACTAGCTAAAGGTGAGATGATGATTTGTGTTGGAAGTGTTTCCAAGGTTGATGTGATCAAGCATCGCATGCTCCCTCTACCATCGAGATTTGGTGTTTGCGTTGAGCATGATTGGATTATGTTTATCGCAATACGGTTTTTCATTTAAGGAGAATAATGGTTACTCTGTTTATTTGAATAATACCTTCAATGGTCTTGCACCTAAAATGAATCTCGATCGTAGTGATACACATGTTCATGCCAAAAGTAATGATAGTACCACATACTTGTGGCACTGCTATTTGAGTCATATTGGGATAAAACGCATGAAGAAGCTACATGTAGATGGATCTTTGGACTCACTCATTTTTGAAAAGATTGAGACATGCAAACCATGTCTATTGGTATATATGCATGAAGAAACTCCATGCAGATGGATCGTTTGGACTCACTTGATTTTGAATCACTTGAGACATGCAAATCATACCACATGGGCAAGATGACTGAAAGGCCTCGTTTTCAGTAAGATGGAACAAGAGAGCAACTTGTTGGAAGTAATACATTTGATGTGTGCAGACCAATGAGTGCTGAGGCACGCAGTGGATATCGTTATGTTCTTACTTCACAGATGATTTGAGTAGATGCTGAGTGTATTTACTTGATGAAACACAAGTCTGAATTATTGAAAGGTTCAAGTAATTTCAGAGTGAAGTTGAAGGTCGTCGTGACAAGAGGATAAAATTTCTGTGATATGATCATAGAGATGAGTATCTGAGTTACGAGTTTGGCACACAATTAAGACATTGTGGAAAGTGTTTCACAATTAATACCGCCTGGAACACCATAGTGTGATGGTGTGTCCGGACATCATAGCTGCACCCTATTGGATATGGTGCATACCATGATGTCTCTTATCGAATTACCACTATCGTTTATGGGTTAGGCATTAGAGACAACCGCATTCACTTTAAAAGGGGCACCACGCAATTCCGTTGAGACGACACCGTTTAGAGAAACACTAAGTTGTCGTTTCTTAAAAGTTTGGGGTTGCGATGCTTATAAGCTCGAACCTAAAGCGGATAAATGAATCTTCATAGAATACCCAAAAACAGCCTCCTATTTCAGATCTGGAAGCAAAAGTAATTGCTTCTAGAGACAGGTCCTTTCTCGAGGAAAAGTTTCTCTCGAAAGAATTGAGTGGGAGGATGGTGGAGACTTGATAAGGTTATTGAACCGACACTTCAACTAGTGTGTAGCAGGGCACACGAAGTTGTTCCTGTGGCACCTACACCAATTGAAGTGGAAGCTCATGATAGTGATCATGAAACTTCGGATCAAGTCACTACCAAACCTCGTAGGACGACGAGGATGCGTAATACTTCAGAGTAGTACGTGATCCTGTCTCGAAAGTCATGTTGTTAGACAACAATGAACCTACGAGCTATGGAGAAGCGATGGTGGGCCCATATTCCGACAAATGGTTAGAAGCCATGAAATCCGAGATAAATGGATCTTTAAGAAGAAGACAGACATGGACGGTAATGTTACCGTCTATGAAGCTCGACTTGTGGAAAAGAGTATTTCCACAAGTTCAAGGAGTTGACTGCGATGAGATTTTCTCATCCGTAGCGATGCTTAAGTCCGTCGGAATCATGTTAGCATTAGCTGCATTTATGAAATCTGGCAGATGGATGTCAAAACAAGTTTCCTTACCAGTTTTCGTAAGGAAAGGTTGTATGTGATACAATCAGAAAGGTTTTGTCGATCCTAAGGATGCTAAAAGGTATGCTAGCTCCAGCGATCCTTCCATGGACTAGAGCAAGCATCTCGGAGTCAGAATATATGCTTTGATGGAGTGATCAAAGTTTTTGGGTTTATACAAAGTTTGTTAGAAACTTGTATTTACAATAAAGTGAGTGGGAGCGCTACAACATTTCTGATAAGTATATGTGAATGACATATTGTTGATCCAAAATGATGTAAAATTTCTGGAAAGCATAAAGGGTTGTTTGAAAGGAGTTTTTCAAAGGAAGACCTGGATAAAGCTGCTTACATATTGGGCATCAAGATCTATAGAGATAGATCAAGACGCCCGATGATACTTTCAAAGAACGCACACCTTGACATGATTTCGAAAGAGTTCAAAAATAGATCAACAAAGAAGGAGTTCTTGGCTGTGTTACAAGGTGTGAGTATTGAGTAAGACTCTTGACCTGACCACAACAGAAGAGAGAGAAAGGACGAAGGTCGTCCCCTATGCTTCAGACGTAGGCTCTACAGTATGCTATGCTGTGTACCGCACATGAAGTGTGCCTTGCCATGAGTTGGTCAAGGGGTACAATAGTGATCCGGGAATGGATCACATGACAGCGGTCGAACTTATCCTTAGTATCTAGTGGACTAAGGAATTTTCTCGATTATGGAGGTGAAAAGGAGTTCGTCGTAAAGGGTTACGTCGATGCGAACTTTGACACTAATCCGGATGACTCTGAGTAGTAAACCGGATTCGTATAGTAGAGTAATTATTTGAAATGGCTCCAAATAGCGCGTGGTAGCATCCACAAGATGACATAGATATTCGTAAAGCACACACGGATCAAAAAGGTTCAGACCCGTTTACTAATAACCTCTCTCACAAGCATAACATGATCAAACCAGAACTCATTGAGTGTTAATCACATAGTGATGTGAACTAGATTGTTGACTCTAGTAAACTCTTCGGATGTTGGTCACATGGTGATGTGACCTGTGAGTGTTAATCACATGGTGATGTGAACTAGATTATTGACTCTAGTGCAAGTGGGAGACTGTTGCAAATATGCCCTAGAGGCAATAATAAATTGGTTATTATTATATTTCCTTGTTCATGATAAACGTTTATTATCCAGGCTAGAATTGTATTGATAGGAAACTCAGATACACGTGTGGATACATAGACAACACCATGTCCCTAGTAAGCCTCTAGTTGACTAGCTCGTTGATCAATAGATGGTTACGTTTTCCTGACCATGGACATTGGATGTCGTTGATAACAGGATCACATCATTAGGAGAATGATGTGATGGACAAGACCCAATCCTAAGCCTAGCACAAGATCGTGTAGTTCGTTTGCTCAGAGCTTTTCTAATGTCAAGTATCGTTTCCTTAGACCATGAGATTGTGCAACTCCCGGATACCGTAGGAATGCTTTGGGTGTACCAAACGTCACAACGTAACTGGGTGACTATAAAGGTGCACTACAGGTATCTCCGAAAGTGTCTGTTGGGTTGGCACGAATCGAGACTGGGATTTGTCACTCCGTGTAAACGGAGAGGTATCTCTGGCCCACTCGGTAGGACATCATCATAATGTGCACAATGTGACCAAGGAGTTGATCACGGGATGATGTGAGTTACGGAACGAGTAAAGAGACTTGCCGGTAACGAGATTGAACAAGGTATCGGGATACCGACGATCGAATCTCGGGCAAGTAACATACCGATAGACAAAGGGAATTGCATACGGGATTGATTGAATCCCCAACATCGTGGTTCATCCGATGAGATCATCGTGGAACATGTGGGAGCCAACATGGGTATCCAGATCCCGCTGTTGGTTATTGACCGGAGAACGTCTCGGTCATGTCTGCATGGTTCCCGAACCCGTAGGGTCTACACGCTTAAGGTTCGATGACGCTAGGGTTATAGGGAAAGCATGTACGTGGTTACCGAATGTTGTTCGGAGTCCCGGATGAGATCCCGGACGTCACGAGGAGTTCCGAAATGGTCCAGAGGTAAAGATTTATATATGGGAAGTCCTGTTTTGGTCACCGGAAAAGTTTCGGATGATATCGGTAATGTACCGGGACCACCGGGAGGGTCCCGGGGGTCCACCAAGTGGGGCCACCAGCCCCAGAAGGCTGCGTGGGCCAAGTGTGGGAGGGGACCAGCCCCAGGTGGGCTGGTGCGCCCCCCCCCCACCAAGGCCCAAGGCGCATGGGAGAGTGGGAGGGGGCAAACCCTAGTCCAGATGGGCCTTAAGGCCCACCCTAGTGGCGCCCCCCCTCTCCTCCCCTTGGCCGCCCCCCTTGGATGGGATCTAGGGCTGGCCGCCTCCTCTTGGGGTGGAAACCGTAGAGGGGGGCGCAGCCCCCTCCCCACCTATATATAGTTGAGGTTTGGGCTGCCCAAGACACACGAGAACGTCTCTCTTTCGGCGCAGCCCTACCCCTCTCCCTCCTCCTCCTCTCCCGCGGTGCTTGGCGAAGCCCTGCGGGATTGCCACGCTCCTCCACCACCACCACGCCGTCGTGCTGCTGCTGGATGGAGTCTACCCCAACCTCTCCCTCTCTCCTTGCTAGATCAAGGCGTGGGAGACGTCACCGGGCTGCACGTGTGTTGAACGCGGAGGCACCGTTCTTCGGTGCTTAGATCGGAATCAACCGCGATCTGAATCGCTACGAGTACGACTCCTTCATCCGCGTTCTTGCAACGCTTCCGCATCGCGATCTACAATGGTATGTAGATGCACTCCCCTTCCCCTCGTTGCTAGATTACTCCATAGATTGATCTTGGTGATGCGTAGAAAATTTTGAATTTCTGCTACGTTCCCCATCATAAAGCACACACGGATCTGAATGTTGCAGACCCGTTGACTAAAACCTCTCTCGTAAGCATAACATGATCAAACCCTAGAACTCATTGAGTGTTAATCACATGGTGATGTGGACTAGATTATTGACTCTAGTGAACTTTGAGTGTTAATCACATGGTGATGTGAACTAGATTATTGACTAGTGCAAGTGGGAGACAGTTGGAAATATGCCCTAGAGGCAATAATAAAATGGTTATTATTGTATTTCCTTGTTCATGATAATTGTCTGTTGTTCATGCTATAATTGTATTAACTGGAAACCGTAATACATGTGTGAATACATAGACCACAACATGTCCCTAGTAAGCCTCTAGTTGACTAGCTCGTTGATCAATAGATGGTTATGGTTTCCTGACCATGGACATTGGATGTCATTGATAACGGGATCACATCATTAGGAGAATGATGTGATGGACAAGACCCAATCCTAAGCATAGCACAAGATCGTGTAGTTCGTTTGCTAGAGCTTTTCTAATGTCAAGTATCATTTCCTTAGACCATGAGATTGTGCAACTCCCGGATACCGTAGGAATGCTTTGGGTGTACCAAACGTCACAACGTAACTGGGTGGCTATAAAGGTGCACTACAGGTATCTCCGAAAGTGTCTGTTGGGTTGGCACGAATCGAGACTGGGATTTGTCACTCCATATGACGGAGAGGTATCTCTGGGCCCACTCGGTAATGCATCATCATAATGAGCTCAGTGTGACCAAGTGTTTGGTCACGGGATCATGCATTACGGTACGAGTAAAGTGACTTGCCGGTAACAAGATTGAACAAGGTATTGGGATACCGACGATCGAATCTCGGGCAAGTAAAGTACCGATTGACAAAGGGAATTGTATACGGGATTGATTGAATCCTCGACATCGTGGTTCATCCGATGAGATCATCGTGGAACATGTGGGAGCCAACATGGGTATCCAGACCCCGCTGTTGGTTATTGACCGGAGAGTCGTCTCGGTCATGTCTGCATGTCTCCCGAACCCGTAGGGTCTACACACTTAAGGTTCGGTGACGCTAGGGTTGTAGAGATATTAGTATGCGGAAATCCGAAAGTCGTTCGGAGTCCCGGATGAGATCCTGGACGTCACGAGGAGTTCCGGAATGGTCCGGAGGTAAAGATTTATATATGGTAAGT
This sequence comes from Triticum aestivum, assembly GCF_018294505.1. Lineage (NCBI taxonomy): Eukaryota > Viridiplantae > Streptophyta > Magnoliopsida > Poales > Poaceae > Triticum > Triticum aestivum. The sequence continues at coordinate 333,171,604 of NC_057805.1, forward strand.
CCTATTTTGGCCACCGGAAAATGTTCGGGATTTTTCGGTATTCTACCGGGAAGGTTCTAGAAGGTTCCGAAGTGGGGCCCACCTGCATGGGGGGACCCACATGAACGTGGGTAGGGGGGCAAGGCCCCACACCCCTGGTCAAGTCGCACCAAGATCCCACCTTAGAAGGAATAAGATCATATCCCGAAGGGATAAGATCAAGATCCCTAAAAAAGGGGGATAACAATCGGTGGGGAAGAGAAATGATGGGATTTCTTTCCCCCACCTTTGCCAACTCCCCAATGGACTTGGAGGGCAAGAAACCAGCCCCCTCCACCCCTATATATAGTGGGGAGGCGCATGGGAGCAGCACCCCAAGCCCTGGCGCCTCCCTCCCTCCCGTGACACCTCTTCCTCCCCGCTTGCGCTTGGCGAAGCCCTGCCGGGATCCCGCTACTTCCACCACCACGCCGTCGTGCTGCTGGATCTCCATCAACTTCTCCTCCCCCCTTGCTGGATCAAGAAGGAGGAGACGTCCCCGCTCCGTACGTGTGTTGAACGCGGAGGTGCCGTCCGTTCGGCGCTAGGATCATCGGTGATTTGGATCACGACGAGTATGACTCCATCAACCCCGTTCTCTTGAACGCTTCCGCGCGCGATCTACAAGGGTATGTAGATGCACTCCCCTCTCTCTCGTTGCTAGATGACTCCATAGATTGATCTTGGTGATACGTAGAAAATTTTAAATTTCTGCTACGTTCCGCAACAACATCGTCGTCTCCGCGTGCCTCAGTTATCTCTTACCCGAGCTCTTTACTTATGCACTTTACTTTGTGATAGCCATATTCTTTCTTGTCATATATCTTGCTATCACCTAGTAGTTTATCTTGCTTAGCATAAGTTGTTGGTGCACATAGGTGAGCCTAGTTGTTGTAGGTTTTGTGCTTGACAAATTAACCGCTAGGTTTATTCCGCATTTGTTCAAGCCTAAACCGTAATTATTTTAAAGCGCCTATTCACCCCCCCCTCTAGGCGACATCCACGATATTTCAGTTGGTATCAGAGCCTCGTCTCTCTTTGTTAGGCTTAACCGCCTAGAGAGTAAAGATGTCGACTAGGGGATTAGGATTCTCTCACACTCTTAGTTTCGATGGCACAAATTTTGATGTTTGGGTAATTCGCATGCTTAATCTCTTTAGGGTCATGGACCCAAATTTACAGCGAATTGTAGATATGGGTTTTTCTCCTCCAAAGGATCCCCAAACATTATATTTAGAGGATGAGAAAAACTCTTATCTCAATGCTCAAGCTTCTAATGTGCTTTTCGATGCTTTGAGCAATGTAGTTATATTTCAACTCATGCCTTTCCGGGATGCTCATGAGTTGTGGACAAAGCTTCAAGATAAATATGGCGTGTCCAAGTTTTGTGGGGATGATTTTTCTCCCTCCACCTCCGGCCATGTTGTGTTCTCAACTTCTTCTACTTCACCTACATGTGGTTTGCCACAAGGTAATGACATGGTGAGTAGTGGTGTTCATTGCAATGATGATAGTGGGCTTAGTTTTGATAATCCTTCATCACTTTCTTGTTGCGATGCTTCATCTTTGGACTCTAGCACTTCGAGCACTCCAAATGTTTCACATGCTTGTGTTGATAGTCCTTGCATATCATGTAGAAACTGCTTGACTAAATCTCATGATGATATGCTTGCTATGTCTTGTTGCCATGATAAAAATGCATGTATTTCCTCGAGTTGTTGTGCTAACAATGTAGAGGAAACCCAACACTCCATGGAACAAGATTTGCTCTTGAATGGTGCTTCAAGGGATCCTACATCATCATCTATTGCATTTTGCCTTATGGCCAAGTCTTCAAAGGTATCTCCCACTTTGAATCCCAATATATCTTGTGGTGATATTGATGATGGCAAGAGTGATGATGATGTTGATTATGGTGAAGAGAATGATGATGTTGCCTCCTTAAAAATTAAGGGGGAAATGATTTTTAAAGCTCTTCTTAAGAATAAAATTGCTCGTTCCAACTTCATGGAAATCATGTCTATTGCTATTGACGGCAAGAAATATATTGATGAGTTGGAATCTCGTCTTGAGGAGCATGAGGTCACCATTGACAAAATGGAAGGTCATGAGCGTGATTACGCTAATGAGATTGCGGACCTCTCTCAAGCTCTTGAACTTGAACAAACCACTAAGGAATCTCTTGAGGAGACTTTTGCTCTAGAGTTATCTAGAGTGAAGGAATCTCATGATAGAGCTCTTGAGGTGGCCAATGTTTTTGAAACTAAAAATGATAAGCTTGAAGTTGCTCATGCTAGACTCCTTGAGGATTTTGAGCACCTCGAAAATGGCTCAAGGGTCATCAAGGGTGAGCTCATCAAACTCACCGAGTCTCATGCTCAACTTGAAGCTTCTTATTTAAAAGAGATTGCCAAGTTGACTTCTTCTCTTGTTGTTAATGGTGATGCTTGTGCTACTAACTCTATTTCTTGTGAAGCATCCATTTTAAAGGAGAACGTTGAGCTACGGGCTCAACTTGAGTTGCTATCTAGCAATTATGGGAAATTGGAAGAAAGCCATGAAAAGCTCTCAAGCTCTCATGATGATCTTCTAGTATCCCATAATGTGCTAAAGATAGCTCATGAGGCCATGATTGCTAAGGTAACATCTAGTGAGCCTCATGTGGACACTAGCACTACTTTTAGTCAAAATGCTATATTGCCTTGTGCTAGTCCTCGCGATTCATCCATGCATGACGTTGGTACATCTTGTGGTGAATTGATTTCCTTGCCTTGTTGCTCTAACGATTTAGCCTATACTTCCTCTAGTGCTTGTGTTGAGACTAACCATGTAGAGAAAATCAAAGAGCTCAAGGCCCAAGTCACTTCTTTGAAGAAAGATTTGGAAAAGTGTCATGAAGGGAAGGCCACACTCAACAGTATCTTGAGTGTACAAAAATCCCCCAATGACAAAGGTGGACTTGGATTCAACTCCAATAAGAAGAAGAAGTCCAAGAGCAACAACAAGAAGGGCCAGAAACAAGTCAAGAGTTCGGCTAAGATTATTTGCTTCAAGTGCAAAATTGAAGGGCATCATGTTAGATCTTGCCCATTGAAGAAGAAGGCCATTAGTGACAAGCAACAAGGGAAGCGGCTACAAGTGCATTCTCATGCTCAACCTCAAGTTGAAGAAAGGCCTCTTCCCAATAAGACTCAAGCTAATGCTTCTCAAGTTGAGAAATCAAGTGAGAAGAAAGTGAAGAGTAGACGTTGCTACCTATGTCGTGAAAAAGGTCACATCGCTTCTTCATGCACGAATGGTACCTTATCCAACCCTATTCTAATTGATGATATCTATTCTCTTGGGAAGGATAAGGTTGGCAATGTGTTTGCCAAATTTGTTGGTACTCAAAGTGGTGTCAAGAAAAGAACCATTTGGGTAGCCAAGCCTATTGTGACTAACCTCTTAGGACCCAACTTGGTTGGGGACCAACTAGCTCATACTTGATCAATAGGTGTTATTGGAGGACATTGAAGACTTGGATACATTATGAAGAATTAAGGGGACTTCATCACTCTTATTGTCTCAAGCCAAGTCAATTGAATCATCAAGCTTATATCTTATATCCAATGTGCCTCCTTGCGGTAACTTGTACTTAAGTTGCTTACATTGAAAGTTACTTGCCCCCTTGCATGTTTTGGTTTTGTTCATTGCATGTGTTTGTATATGTTGTGTCTCCAAATTGCTTATCTTGAGTAATCAAGTTTATGTATGTTGGTTTGCACTTCATGTACATGTGTGTCGTACGTTGAGCCTTTGTGCATCTTGTTTATATCTTAGTTGGCTCTTGTGAGAGATTAATGGAATATCCCATTATGGGGGAGTGATGTGCTTTGTGCACCTCACAATCCTATAAATGTGTGTACATGAGTAATACCATCTAGTATTGATATTTCAAGATTATCTAGTCGCTATGTGGTATGTCTTCTCATGAGAAATTCAAATTCTAAATAGTCCATTAATTATCTCTTGTTGGATTCTATTATTGCCTCTTGTTAAGTTTTTATTGGTACCACATTATGGGGAAGTCATATGCTATGTGCATATTACAAGCCTAGAAACGGTGTACATTTGAGATATTGTCACCTAGAATTGATATTGTAAATTATCTGTTCTTAGGTGGCATGTTAGCTCTACAAGTTGCAATTTGCGTGTGTTCGGTGTGAAGATGATGTTGGATATCCTTGCTATCTACCAACGGGAATCATTTCCGAATACTTCTTGTCTTTTGACAATTGGTACTCACTTATGTGTGGTAGAAATTATTGATCATCTCTACATTGGCCTTTGCTTTTATTTGCCTTATCTCTTGCCTAGGAATGTATCAACTCCCTTTGTCTTCCATACCACTTGTGGATCTTGTTAATTTCTTGATCTTGTCTAGTGTTTTCTAGATATAGTGAAAGTGGTGATCCCACCTTGTGCATTTTGTATTCAAATGCAAATTCTATAATGCACTAGTCTTGGGGGAGCTATCCTATTTTCTATAAAACACTCATCTTGCGCTCCTTATCAAGTGTGTGTTGGTGGAAGGCAAGCCGTTTTCTTTTTGGTACTTTGTGCCATCATGAAACTTTGTAGAGAGCTTGGTTTGTTTGGAACCATCCTCTCTTTTGGGAGTTTGATATCTTTTATTTAGTGTGTATCAACCGATATCTCATTCCTCGATGTATCTATTATGGATATCCTCCAAGTGATGATTTATTCATTTGGTATCGATTTTTGAAAGTCTTGAGCATGCATATTAATTTGATGTAGTATTTTTAGCATGCTTTCTTTCTTGGACCCAATATATAGGGGAAACTCCACCAAGTCTCAAATTGGATGAGATGTGCATGAAATTCATTTTCATATCTATATGCACATATTTATGTGGAGGTTGTCCTATGTATTGTTGGTTCTCTAACTCTTTGGTCCCAATGAGTTTGGGTACCATTTTGTTTGTGTTGTTGTTCTAGGAGCAATTGGAGATGCATTGGATGCTCGGCTCACTCACAAGGAAGGTGGTGTCATCATGTGCTAATTGGAGTCAAGCTAGGATGATCAATGAACTACTACCTACCTTTAATTGGTACCTACTACATCCTTCCAATGATATCTCGGTAACAAGTATCTCTTCATGCATTCTTTTCTTGCATTCAACCTTGTGTAGGTTGCATCTTAGCATGATTTTCATTCCATCTTGTGATACTTGTTTCCTTTCTCAAAGCATCTCAACGATGATCTCATGTTGCTAGTTGTGATGTCTTTGATGGGTGTGTGGTAGGAATTCGTTTATATACTGTAAGACCATATCTAGCCATGTGCTATGCTTCCAAGCAAATATCTTATTGGTATATGTATGACTTCCTTTTGGATATCTTGTTTCTTCGTGTTGTAACTATTTCGGGTGTACATCCTTCTTTGTAGATATATATATCATCATGATTTCGTCTATCTAGAATCTTATACACTTGAGAGAAGTTGCATATCTAGATGATATCCTTTCTTTCATGTCCACCTTGTCTTTCTTATGTTATTTCTTTGGGGACTCCGTGAAAGCTTTTGCCTTGAGTGCGTGTCTTCTATCGCTGCATCTTGATGCGCTCTTGTGTGGTGAAGATTATTTTCCTCATGCTTATCTTTACAAGGTTTTTGCCATCTTAATTGGCATCCCTCGTCTTGATGAGCCTTTCATCTTCTATCTTCACCGCGGGTTGTCACAAGCATAGGTTCTCTATATGCTTATTAGTAAGCTTGTGAACCCATTTGCTAGTTGTGTGTGGGAATGATAGGCCTTGCACCGTGTGCCTCATTCTTTCAAGACTTTATTGATGCTTAATGCTCTTCTGTACATTAGTCTTCTCAAGTGCATTGCCTTGACTCACACACATCTTTTTGGTTGAGCCCACTCTTAAGTTGCCTCTCTTACTTGTTGCTCAACCATGTGTTTGTTGCAAGTACTAGGCTTAGTTTCCTATATGCTCTCTTGCACTTAGTTGCCTATCCTATATGCTCTCTTGCACTTTGTATCCAAATAAAAAAATTCTCGATGTGCACAAATCATGGGGAGCTTCTCTAGTTTCTTTAGAACACTGCTATGCTCTTATCATAATATCCTTTATTCATATGGCTCGTAGGATCATTGGCCTAGTTGGTTCAATTGGTATCTTTTGATAGCTTGCTTCAATTGGTATATTTTGATTGCTTGATTGCTTGTTTCTTTCTTTGTTATGTCTTTGTGGCATATCTTCCTTTTGCAATCTTTGGGCCTCAATATAGTTTGTCTTCCTCCAAGTATTTACCGTTGGATATGTGTATTGCATTCCACTCTCTTGTTGAGAAATACACAATTTATGGAGGAACACATTTTATATTGGCCTTCTAAGCTTTTAGCCCATTTTGGCAATCGATGCCAATGGGGGAGAAGTTTCAGAGAGTTTTGTGGAGAAGTTTAGAGAGTTGTCTCTTCTGGCTTTGGTTTGTTCCTAAGCATACGCATCTCCTACGCATGCATTATTGGTTGTTGCATTGCATGGTGATGCATAATTCCTTATACAAACTCTCTTGAAAGTGATTGTCATCAATTACCAAAATGGGGGAGATTGAAAGGACATGCGGTGCCCCCATGTGTGGTTTTGGTAATTGATGACATTCTCTATGGACTAATGGTTGCATTGAGTTATATTTGAAGGATTTTTCCATAGGCATTTCTTGAAGTCCATGTGTTGGTTTCAAGGAGTTTATGGGTTGACCAAGGTGCTATTAAGGAATTATCCAAAGATTGGTCATGTGAGTGTTGAGCTTATTGCAAGCATGTCTTGAAGAAGAAGATTGTGTGATCATTCATGTTTACCTTCAAGACATCATCCAAACGAAGAGAGTTGGAAAGATTCAAGGTTGATCAAGACTAAGTCAAGAGTGAATCAAGTTGATCAACTCACAAAGCGTAGAAGATGTACCGAGAGGGATCAAGTGATCCCATGGTATGGTAAGCATTGTCCATTGCACTTTGTGTACTAACCCATGGTCTATGTGAGAGTCTATATGGGGTTAGGTACGTGTCCATGGGCTTGCGTCAAGAGGAAGATATCATACAACCCATGGAAAGGATGACATCAAGTGGTGATCGTCATCAAGATTGCCGTGTGCAAGTTCAAGTGGAGCATCACGAAGAGATCAAGTGCTTGAAGCTTTGCCATCCATTGTGGTGTCAATGGACTTGTGAAGATGTGCCGAAGAGTGGCTCACCCATAGTGGAGTATGGGGGAGCAATCATCTAGTCTCCATCGACCCAACGCAATCAAGAAAGGTGGCCCATCTTGAGGAGGACAAGATCGTCATCATTTAGCTCAAGTGGATCATGTGCAAGGCAAAGGTTTGCCCTTGATAGGTTTTCTATTTTACCGGTCTCATGGTGGTAGTTGGGAGACCGGGTTATAGGATCGATAGCCGTACTATCAAGGGGGGCTCTCAAGTGAGTAGCTTGATCGTATCGTTCGTCGAGAGCTCAAACCATTGCATCCTTGCATCATGTTTCTTGATTATTGTTTGGTTCTCTTTGTGAGTCTTAGAGCTTATGGTCATCTTGATGACAAGCTTGAGTTCATCGAAAACGGAGTTTGCATGCGTCTTCTATGATGTTTTCGGTGTTGGAGGTTTTACCGGTCTTATCCAAGGAAGGGTTCTCACCATTTTCTTTTGGGCTTCTTATTGGTATTTCTATCAAGATTGTGTTAGCCCTTGTCGCTAGCTTTCCAACAAACTTGGTTTCGTCGAATTCGAAGTCCGTTTGCAGAAGTTGTGTCAGTTTTGGTGTCCTTAAAAGGGGCTGCTGCGGATGTAATTTTTTAGTACCGCTCTTGGGAGCGGTACTACCGCGACTACTTCCGTGGCTACTTCCGCTCGGGACCAAAAACTCATCACAGTAGGCACGGATGTAATTTTTTAGTACCGCTCGCAAGGAGTAGTACCGCTACCCTTAGCAGTAGTACCGCTATCCCTAGCGGTAGTACCGTGAGGTCAAGCGGTACTACCGCTCCGACGGTTCTTCTGGCTTTTTTGCCTCCTCGCTGTTGTGTTTCAAAGGGCTACTACCGCCCTAGCAGTAGTACCGCTCCTTGGAGCGGTAGTACCGCTTGGTGCGGACTGTGAGCATAACGGTTGGATTTTTCCCCACCTATAAAAGGGGGTCTTCTTCCCCAATGAACCTTATCCTTTGAGCTCGTGTTCTTCCCCCATTGTTGACCTTCTTCGAGCTTGCTAACTCTCAATCCCTCCAATGATTCTTGCTAGTTCTTGAGGGAAAAGAGAGAGGAGATCTAGATCCACGTTTCCACCAATCACTTTCTCCTCTAAGTGAGGGGAACCCCTTGGATCTAGATATTGGAGTTCTTCGTGTTCTTTTCGTTCTTCCTCTCATTTTCCTCCCTAGCATTAGTTGCTTTGGTGGGATTTGGGAGAGATGGACTTGGGCACTCCGTGTGCCCTTGCCATTGCATTTGGTGCATCGGTTTGAGTTGTCCACGGTGATACGTGGAAGTGAAGTTTGAGAAGCTTATTACTCTTGGGTGTTTGGGCACCCTAGAGCTTGTTCCTCTTGGGTGCCTTGGCGCCCTAGACGGTTGGTGGTGTTCGGAGCTCAATCATTGTGGTGTAAAGCTCCGGGCAAGCGTCGGGGTCTCCAATTAGGTTGTGGAGATCGCCCCGAGCAATTTGACGGGTTCCGGTGACTGCCCCCAAGGGTTGCCAACGTGTACGGGTTCGGTGACCGCCCCCAAGGGTTGCCATTTGTACGGGTTCGGTGACCGCCCTCAAGGGTCCCTTAGTGGATCACGGCATCTTGCATTGTGCGAGGGTGTGAGGAGATTACGGTGGCCCAGCATTGTGCCTCCACACCACTCCAAACGGAGATTAGCATCCGCAAGGGTGTGAACTTCGGGATACATCGTCGTCTCCGCGTGCCTCGGTTATCTCTTACCCGAACTCTTTACTTATGCACTTTACTTTGTGATAGCCGTATTGTTTTTTGTCATATATCTTGCTATCACCTAGTAGTTTATCTTGCTTAGCATAAGTTGTTGGTGCACATAGGTGAGCCTAGTTGTTGTAGGTTTTGTTCTTGACAAATTAACCGCTAGGTTTATTCCGCATTTGTTCAAGCCTAAACCGTAATTATTTTAAAGCGTCTATTCACCCCCCCCCCCCCCCCTCTCCTCTAGGCGACATACACGATCTTTCAAGTCCGACTTTCGTTTTTACACACTCTTTGGCTGAACTACTTTGGCTGATTGATTAACAGTTTTTATACACTCTTTGGCTGAACTACTCAGATGCATGTAATTTTATACGTACACCACACAAAAACTTCTTGGGGAAAATAAGAAAGAAAATATAGCATTGATAAAAATACAAATTCACTCATTCGCAAAAAAATAAAAATAAAGCACTCGAGTGGTAAACTAGTCCTTTTTTTAAATGAGTTGTAAACTAGTCCTCCCCCCTTTTCACATCGCGGGCCTTTTGTCTGATTCAAAATCTTTCTCTACACATTAACATAAGCCTTTTGAACCTCGAGAAAGGAAATTCAAGTCAAGACATATAAAAACATTGAACGAGCTAGCATACCCGTGGATCGGTTCAACTCAGGCATCCAAGCCAGCTAGGTAGCTACTCTGTTTTGGAAGTCATTGACGACTTATATTTTTCCTGAATCCGGTCCAGGGTAAAAATAATAATCCAGCTGACGGGTGCCCTGTGCTGTAAGTTTAGGATTTGCTCTAGTCTGGTGTGGTGTGTGCGAGAGTGGTTGACCGCCCACTGATCCGGCGGTCAAAGGCCAGGACCCTCCTCCACTGCTCCCACTCTAGAAGGTGTTTTGACCCGCAAAAAAATACGTAAAAAACAAATAAAAATAGAAGGTGTTTTGACCCCTGCCCCAGTGGTGCAACTCGCCGGCACCCTGCTCCTTTCCTGCTGATGAAAAGGATGTCAGTGGCGTCAGTCATGTCGAGTTCAGGTTCGGTACTACGTCGATTCGAGTAATTAATTATGGGGTTTGCTATATGATAGGAGTACCACTTGCTTTTAATTTCCAGAATTAGAACCGCTACACTGATTTTTATCTTTACCTAATAATAAAGGATGGAGGCTTTCATAGTTCTCCATCCGTCACCCTTTTATATCCGTCGATTTTGTATTTAACCATAAAGATTGACGGCCGAGATTCAAAAAGACCCGACCCAAAACTTAATTGTGTGTATGTGAGTATAGACGAAGCCGGCCCATCGCTTCTTTCTCGCGTTCGTGCCTCCGTGCACCCTCACGATCTGGACTCTTTCTGTTTCTTTCTCAAACAAATAAGAAAAACAATTCGTACTCTGTTCCTCTAGCAAAAATTAAAAAAGGCCTACAAAAACGATCCGGACTCTGGCTTTGAGCTGCGAGGGTGTCGTCTATTTTTTTGAAGTAGTCCACCCGAGATTGCAGTCAAAGAGATCAGGGGAACCCATGCACGAAAACGAGCACAAGAATCATGCACGAAAACGAGCACAAGAATCCTAGGCCAATGGTGTCCAATACTCACATGCCCAAGAGCAACGTAATATATTAGTCGGAAAGGAAACGACTGGAAGGCAAAAATCTCGACACTCCCGGTTAAGTAGCAGGGTCTCATCGACCTGAAGCTAAAGCTGGAGACGGCCTAGGAGGAAGCACCGAAGTACGAGGATCAATGCCAACTTGGCCATGGTGGCCATCGCGGCGGCGTCCACAAACAGTGCTGGAAGCTCGGCCGGACATGAGGCGCATGCAGAAGACGATCAAGTCAAGGTGGTCATGGTGGCCGCCATGGCGGCGTCGACGAGCGCTGGATGGAAGTTGAACGTCGCTTCAGAAAACGTGGATGAGAGGAGGTGCTACTGTTCGAAGAACGAATAGATACGAGGCCATCCGGCGGTGCGTGCGAGACGACCGACGCTACAACCCTGGCCTCGTGATCGTCGATGACAGAGGCGGCCACCAAAGCGAATCACATGGCGGCCAACGACGCCCTCAGGAGCGATCAGCGGCGCCAGGCGCGCTCGCCTTCCCGACGGCGACACGGCCATTAAATTCCTCCTTGCATGGCACCTTGAGAACAAATCGAATCGTATCTACGAAAAAATTGAGGAATTGAGATCCGCCGGGTGCAGATGGCGTTGATCCTCTGCGCTCGGAGCACCGCAGGACTTGTCCAAAGAAATCGACGCCGAGAGGTCGTCGAGGCCCCAGCACCGTCGGGCCTGCTTGACCCTTGCAGCAAGTCCCTATGAAGCTCTTGGCTCCTGCTTTCCCGCGCAACTCCCTGGCCCGGATGGCAATCACCGCCGGCGAAGATAGGCTCCACGACGAGCTCTTGATCGTACGGTTGCATCCTGGGGGTGGAGGGCACTGTAGGATGGTGATGTACTATGCTACTAGCACACTGGCAGACCGTGCCGGCACGAACCCGGTCTGTCATGAACGCTGTCGGCGCCGCCTTGGTCATGCTCAAACAACGTGCGTCAGGCACAGCCACGACCGAGCGCGCCCGTCTTTCCTGGTCAGGTGACACGGCAGGATGGCAATGAGAAGACGGCCCTGGCAGCCACCGCTAGGAAGGCTTCCGGCACTTCGGCCGTCGCGAGCTCAGCCGCAACGGTGAAGGGAGCACGACAGAGGCAGAGATGGCGACGGCGGGCGTTAAAGGATGAGGAGACCCGCAGACGAGTGTGGCGGTTGCGACTGAGAGGCTAGGGGAATTAGTGCTAAACGGCCGTACGCATGTATGTTGAAGATCAAACAGTAGATATTCTTAAATTCGTATTGGTATTTGAAGGCAGCTGACGCGAATGGCATCTATTTTGTCAAAATCAGAGTATTTACCACTTCCATCAAAACGTTTTGAGTCTGACAGCATGCCTCTCATCTCAAAGTACAAATTATTGCCATGATGAGCACCCACAATAAGTTGCAGGCAATATGCACAGGAGACGAAACAAAAAAAAAATGGAATTGGAAGAGGCTGCCCCATCGGATCCTAGACTTGGAACCACTCGCTTCTATGGTTTAAATTCTCTAACGGATTTTTTTTTTCTGGGTAGTCATAAGTACTAACCATTGGCTTCATTCATTTAGTGGGAAATTCATGATGAGAAGTATAAGTGATATGATTCATGTGCAAAACTTAGGAATTCCAAAAAAAAGCTTAGGTTTTATACAGATTTAAATACAAAGTAGGAAACAATACTTTGATTCCAGTGGTCAGTAATCTTGGTATAAGTCCCGCAAAAAAGGTAATTTTGGTATAGGCACCTCGCTGATAGTTTGCTGATGCCGACTCCTCGCGCCATGACGCCCCCATCCGACGAGCGTCGATGCCGGCTCCCAGAATTCCGCTGTCATAGGACAAAATACCAACACCATTGATCATTCATGACGCGTAGACATTGCCAGCTCGCGATTGGATATGACCGCGGCTCCTGGACAATTGCGGCGTGTGACTGGTCATGGGTCTTGGCTCAACACCTTGACTGCACGAACGAATCGGGGAGCACCAAGGCCGATCATTTGGTCGTTCAGGTACATCTTGCGTCTTATTTTTCTGTCGGGTCATGTGTGTTAGAGTAGTCATTATGGTATACGACTTCTAGTCCAAGTCAGTTTTGTATCCCTACCCCAAGTCGGTTTGTACCCTCTTATATACTCTTGTATGCCGCACCAAATCATCAATAAGCAACAGTTTTATTCAGTTTTCATGGTATCAGATACCGGTCCCAGGGTTTAGGGTATGGCTCCGCCAACGCCACCGCCGCCGCCGCCGCCCGGCTACTCGAGCGCCGGGCCGCGCTCATCGCCAAGGCTACCAACGCCGCGGCCGCTTCTCTCTCGGCCCTCACCATAACTCCACAAAACTACCCTGCACCCATCCTCGCCGCACCAATATCTCTTGCTGACACAATCTCCGACGTCAGCCCCTACATCCCCATAGTTCTTAATCTTGCCGCCCACAACTACTATCATTGGAGACATCTCTTCGATCTCCACCTCAGCCGCTGCAACCTGCGCTCGCATGTCGCCGCCAACTGTCTTCCCCGCCCCGACGATCCGCAATGGTTGAAAGACGATCTCGCGATCGTCCAGTGGTTCTACACCCACATCACCACCGAGATCTTCAATATGCTCGATCACGACGGCGCCACCGCTGCCAACATCTGGCACTCCCTCCGTCAGCTCTTCCAAAGCAACACCGACGCTCGGAAAAACGCTCTCCACACCGAGCTTCGCAATATGGTGCAAGGAGACGCCCCGGTGAACCTGTTCTGCCAGCGCGTTAAGACCATTGGTGATGAGCTCCGCGAACTCGGCGATACAGTTAGCGACTCACAGCTAATCAATATCGTCGTCGGCGGCCTCAGCGAAGACTTTGACAAGCAAGCCTCGTTCATACCGATGATACGGCCCCCTCCTACCTTCGCTGAAGTTCGTTCCTTGCTACAACTCGCGGCGGAAACACAAGCTCGCAAGGACTCTCGCCCCAAGGTCTTTCATGCCGCGGCTCGTCCTCCTCTGTCGTCTACACTAGCGCCGCCTTCCAGGCCGGCTCCTGCCGCCGGGCCGTCCGCATCGTCATCTGTTGAACCGCCCCCAGGCTGGCGTCCTAGTCCGAACTACCGCGGCAAAAACCCTATCTACAGGCCGCCGTCGACTCGTTCGGTTCCGCCTACGACATCACCAGCACCGAGTCCTGCACCACCCACCAGTGCTCCATCTGCGGTTGCATGGCGGCCTCCTCATGATCCTTGGACGAGGCTTGTTCAAGCATGGCCCATGCCCTGGTCCGCTCCGTCCACCCTCGGTGCTCCGCCGGCATACTCAGGTGCCTGGCAACCCGGCCTTCGGCCGCCTACTAGTGCTCCCGGAGTTCTCAACCCCCGACAGCCGGCCAATGCCTATCACGCCGCCCCGACGTATGCTCCTTATGGTCATTACAGCACCGACGGCGGCGCCTACTACATACCTCAGCCGGCCCTGCTCCCGACGCCACCCCCACCACAGCCGGCCAATGCCTACTACACTCCCGAGCCGGCCCTAATGCCTTCACCATCGTATCCGCCGGCGCTTCCGACGCCACCCTCACCTGCGACGCCGAGTTGGGATCAAGCTGCCTTTCTCCAGGCCATGAATAACTTTGCTGCACAAGGAAACTCAGATACGGATTGGATCTTTGATTCAGGGGCCTCCAGTCATATGTCTGCATCTAGTAATTGGTTATCTTCTTGCACTAAATCTCCTTTCCCTTCCATTATCCTTGGAGATGGATCATCTATTCCTATATATTGTGTTGGTCAGGCTCAACTTCCCTCTTCCACCAAACCTCTTTTACTTCGCGATGTTCTAGTTGCACCCGCCCTCATTAAAAATCTTATCTCTGTTCGCCAATTTACTTGCGACAATCTAGTTTCGGCTGAATTTGACCCTTTTGGTTTATCTGTGAAGGATTACCTGACCAAGGCCGAGATCGCTCGCTTCAATAGCTTCGGTGATCTTTATTCTTTTAATGGAGTTCCTGCCGCCACCGCTCCAACATCCATGCTGGCCTCCGTCGATCTCTGGCATCGTCGCTTGGGCCATCCCAACCCCGCCGTCTTAGCTTCTATGCTTAGTGAATTTACCATACCATGTAATAGGGACTCTCATAATTCTGTGTTTTGCGAGTCTTGTCAATTAGGCAAACATGTGCGTCTTCCCTTTAGTTCCTCTAGTTCTTGTAGCACTTCCCTTTGAATTAATACATTGTGATTTATGGACCTCTCCCATTGCAAGTGTTTCGGATTTTAAATACTACCTTGTTATCCTAGATGATTTCACCCACTTTGTCTGAACTTTTCCTCTACACAACAAATCCGAGGTCCATTCTCTTTTCCTTAATTTTCAACGCTATGTGTCTGTTCACTTCTTCCTCCCAATTCGCTTTATCCAATGTGACAATGGTCGCGAGTTTGATAACATTAAAAATCGTACTTTCTTCTTACAACATGGCATCCTGCTTAGGTTCTCATGTCCCTACACCTCCCCTCAAAATGGTAAAGCAGAACGCTCTCTTCGCACCCTCAATGATATAGTTCGCACTCTCCTCATTCAATCATCTATGCCTCCCAAGTTTTGGGCTGAAGCCCTACACATGGCCACCTTCCTTCTAAATATTCGACCTTCTAAAACTAAACCCAACACTACTCCCTATTATTCTCTCTTTCTTTCCCACCCCGACTACTCCGCAGTTCGTGTTTTCGGCTGTCTCTGTTTTCCCAATGCCTACGCCACTTCTGCAAATAAATTGTCACCACGCTCTATCCCATGTGCTTTTCTCGGCTTCTCTGACGAGCACAAAGGCTATCGTTGTCTCGACCTTCACACCGGACACGTTCATGTCTCTCGTCATGTCACGTTTGCTGAGCACATTTTTCCTTTCTCACAACGCACTACTACACCATCCAACACCCCTAGCTCCGCAAACACCCCCTCTCCCCGTCCTTTCCAACTATATACTCCCCTACCTGCCGAACACAACTTATCACCACCACCATTAACACCACCATAGCCAATCCCAACCATACACTCACCCCACCCGAGCCGTCTCCAACACCCCCGACCCCTGCTTCCTCCCCAACACCCCCGGCCCTACTCCCACTCCACCACCCAGCC
Organism: Triticum aestivum; assembly: GCF_018294505.1. NCBI lineage: Eukaryota > Viridiplantae > Streptophyta > Magnoliopsida > Poales > Poaceae > Triticum > Triticum aestivum. Next base: position 333,187,363 of record NC_057805.1, read on the forward strand.
CTGCTCCCACTCCACCACCCAGCCCTACTCGTTCGTCCGACTCTTCCGCTGCGCCGGACTCACCAGTACCCACCTTACCCCCTCGTGCTATTCCTACAGCAGCCCCGATTAATGATCATCGCATGCGTACTAGGGCCAAATCAGGATTTCATCAACCCCAAGACCGCCTAAACCTTCATACCTCCGTATCTCTCACTTCTCTTCCAAAGAATTACAAAACTGCTCTACTTGATCCCAATTGGGCCGCTGCCATGCAAGAAGAATATAATGCTTTACTTCAAAACAACACCTGGCAACTTGTTCCTCGTCCTCCCAATACAAATATTGTTTCTGGCAAATGGATTTTTCGCCAAAAGTTCCACTCCGATGGGAGCCTCTCACGATATAAGCCAGGTGGGTTTGTCGTGGCTTTTCTCAGCAACAAGGAATTGATTACGAAGAAACCTTCTCTCCTGTTGTTAAACCTAGCACCATTCGCACCGTTCTTAGTGTTGCTGTCTCCTCTTCATGGCCCATTCACCAACTTGATGTTAAAAATGCTTTCCTCCATGGTTCCCTTCAAGAAACTGTCTACTGCCAGCAACCTCTGGGTTTTGAAAATCCATCCTTTTCAACTCATGTATGTCTTCTTCAGAAATCTCTCTACGGTCTTAAACAGGCCCCACGAGCTTGGTTTCAACGCTTCTCCTCCTTCATTCAAACAATAGGCTTCACTCCATCTCTCTCCGACACCTCTCTTTTTGTGTATCATCAAACTTCTGACACTGCCTATTTACTTCTCTATGTAGATGATATCATTCTTACCGCCTCCTCTCAAAAGTTCTTAGATCATATTGTCTCTCTTCTTAGATCTGAATTTTCTATGACTGACCTAGGACTCCTTCATCATTTCTTAGGCATTGCTGTTGTTCGAGATTCCTCCAGCCTTTTTCTTTCCCAACGCCAGTATATTCTTGATCTTCTTAATCGTGCTGGTATGCTTGACTATCAATCATCTCGCACTCCTGTCGATACTAGTTTTAAACTTTCGGCTACCGGTGAACCCTTTTCCGATCCTACTCTCTATCGTAGCCTAACAGGTGCTCTCCAATATCTCACCATTACTCGTCCTGAAATCTCTTTTGCTGTTCAACAAGCATGTCTCTATATGCATGATCCCCGGGTTCCTCACTATAATCATATTAAACGCATTCTTCGGTATTTAAAAGGAACTCTCAATCATGGTCTCCACCTCAATAATTCTTCTCTAAACTCGCTTACCGCATACTCTGATGCAGACTGGGCTGGTTGTCCTGACACTCGAAGGTCCACTTCCGTTTTTTGTGTTTTTCTTGGTAACAATTTGATTTCTTGGTCTTCGAAAAGACATGTTACAGTCTCACGTTCGTCGGCCGAGGCTGAGTATCACGCTGTGGCACATGCCGTTGCAGATACCATCTGGATTCGGCAGTTACTCTCCGAGCTACACAGGCCTATTTGAGCAGGCCACTATTGTCTACTGTGACAACATATCAGCAGTCTACATGACCAGCAATCCAGTTCAACACCGACGCACAAAGCATATTGAGATTGATATTCATTTTGTTCGTGAAAAGGTTGCTCTTGGTCAGGTTCGGGTGCTTCATGTTCCCTCTACGGCTCAGTTTGCTGACATTTTCACCAAGGCACTGCCTACTAAGCCGTTTCAAGATATCTGTTTCAGTCTCAACGTCGTCGAGCCTGCCGTTGATACTGCAGGGGGATGTTAGAGTAGTCATTATGGTATACGACTTCTAGTCCAAGTCAGTTTTGTACCCCTACCCCAAGTCGGTTTGTACCCTCTTATATACTCTTGTATGCCGCACCAAATCATCAATAAGCAACAGTTTTATTCAGCTTTCAATGTGATCAACCAGCAAGATTTACTTCGGTGGCAGTACACTATGGTTTAAATGCATTATTGACAAATGCATGCTGCATCTGTTGCTCTTGTGCTAATTCAGGAACACAATCAAGGCAAGTGTACTAATAAGGTGACAGGAATGCGATGGATTCATGGATTACCCTGTTGAACAACTCCAGAATCAATCTTTTAGCTAAGTACTCTTGCGTAGCTTATTCCCAATTTTTCATTCAAGGATCAATCTCATTTGTTTCTTGTCACATACAAATTGAAATACAAGAAAACTGCCCCGTTGTTAAATATTTGGACATGATTTCTTTCTTCACAACGTATTTAGCTCATATATAATTAATTAAGCTGCAGATTCGTGATGAATAATGAAGAGATCATTTCAGGCCTATGACTATGATGAATAAGGAACCCATACCACAAAAAGGAATCAGATATGCTCTATGACGTTGAATGCATTCCTTTGCCTTTTCACTTGAGGTCTTCCTCGCCTTTTTTCCATCACAACACGCTCATTTTGAGTGTCAAGGTTTAACTGAGTTGAATTGTCCCGTGATCCAGTTACTTGACCCGATCAATCGTAATTCATGGCAATTGCCATTTGCTCCGTAGTGAAGCACATGTGTTGCATTTAACACAATTGATCTTATGCTATAAAAAATTTATGTCCTGTTGCAACGCACATGCCCTTTTGCTAGTCTGGACATACATACGTATCCACGCTCCGTCTGTCGCCGATACGACTCCTTTGCTCGTGAGATGTTTTGGGCATGGCCACTGTGCTGGTCCAGTTTGCTCAACCCAACGCCAACAGAGAGGCAGCTTACACATGGAAGAGAAATTTATAGGGACCTGAACTGCCCTGCAATTATCCTGGATTATCAACACCGAGTCCCACTGGACCAACTTGAACTTGTGGCGTCGTATCTGGAAGGGGCGCATTCCCACTGTCCTTTTGCTGCAATTGGAAGCAGCCCTCTGCCCTGCGCAGTGGGCTCCAACATGACCCCGACAGCTAAATGCAGCAAGTTCAGGCGGCAACTTGGGCACCCAGCTGATGGAAAGGCCGGGGATCCGCACGAGCGCCACCACCTGCCTGCCATGGAAATCCATAGCGGATCGTGTAGCAGGTTTTGGCGCCAAGGAAACGACGAGCTTCCTTCACACGGCTGATCTGGGTACGTGACAGCCATCGTCCGATCAGGACGGATTTTAATTAGTTTATTTAATAATGATGGCATGCCGTGATCCCGACCGGAAAGCGACGATCCAGCGCTTCTCGCAGGGATCCGCCATGGAACACCAACTGTCCCGGTGCTGGGCGGCCAATGCCAAGCGGCGTTTCCAGTTCCGGAATCGAGTTTTTGCCGAAAGCCACCGCGGAAGAGCCCTGGCAGGCGGCAGCTAACCCGTTCACACTCGAGTAAGTGCAAAAGCTGCTGCTGCTTGTTGGCGATGCCGCTTGGAACTTCAGCTGCGCTTTTTTTCGTTTGGGAAAAGTGGCCGCGATCTGTAGAACTTTTGACAGAGTAAACGTGATTAGTTCTTCGGTTTCTGTAACCTCCCAGAGGCCCACTGCGCGTCATGGATGTGAGATTACTTAGAGGGTGTTTGTTTCCAGGGACTTATTGGTTTAGGGACTTAAAAAAGTCCCTATAAGTCCCATCTAAACCAAACAGAAGGGCCTTATAGGGATTTAAACTGGGCATTTGAGACTTATGAAATAAGACTCTCAAAAAGAGTCTTATAGGAATTTATAGTTGTAATATGGTCTTTTAGTCCATGTTAAGTCCAGGAACCAAACAGATAAGGACTTTTTAGGGACCTGGGACTCATAAGTTGGGACTAAAAAAAATCCTAGGACTTATGAACCAAACAGGGCCTTAAAGCAGTGAGGTTTACCTGGTCTTACCAGAACCAGGAATGTTTCCGTTGGAACTTGGAACCTTTCAAAAGTGAGGAATTAGAATGAGAGTATATATATATATATATATATATGAGGTATAAAAGTAGATGATGGACCAAGTTTACCATGCAGCGAGTGAAAAAGCACTCACTTTTGTAGCAAATCAGTCTGACGTATAGATTCTTTCTTTTGGGGCAATTTTTTTTGAGAGACATGAGGAAGAAAACAAATGAAAAAACAGAGCAAAGTAACAGTACCACCATCATGCAAAAAAAAAAGTAACCGTACAACCATTTTCTTGAGGGGCTACCGTACTACCATTAGAGCCCAATAGGTCTACAGAAAGATCATTCAAAACCAATTCGGTCTACGCGCAAGCTGAGCCCATATAATCTATGCAGCCCATCTACCCGGCCTGTACCGACCTCGAGGCCCGAAGAGATAAGCGGAAGCGGGACGTACTGGAAACCCAAAAATCAGCGACTAGAATTTCCCGGCCCGAAACAGTAAGGTCTCTCTCCTCCTCGTCTTCGGCTGCTGCGGCGGCGGCGGCGATGCTGTCCGGCGACGTTCCCCCGAACCAGACCGTCTACTTCAGGAACCTCAACGAGAAGGTCAAGAAAGAAGGTACTCTTCACCCCGCTGCTTAGCGTCCCGCCGCACCCGCTGGCAGAATCCCTCTCCTAAAACCCTAGCCTCCCGATCTAGCCCGTTGCTCGTCCGCGCCTCGCTTTTAGGTTCGTAGGATCTCTGTTGTGGACTCTCGAGAGATGAAACGTCCATAGTGTTAAATGCTGGCCGTTGGAGCCGGTTGAACTGCCCGATTTTGGTTTCGTCTCATGCTTTTGCTGGAACCCGTGTTTGGCTCAGCCCGTCTCGTCCTTTTAGGAAACCCTCGCTCTCTGCAAGCTGCGTCAGAGCTTTGAAGGGGCAAAATTACTGCCTCCCTCCACAGTACATATTTGTAATCGCCCAGGGAGCATGGTCGTATCTGTCTAAAATCGAATTAAACAATAGTTTTACTGTTGTAGGTTGTAGTATATGCTAGTAATTTCAGTTGGTTCATGCTGTAACGTGTGTCGTTCTTTCCTGCAGAGTTGAAGAGATCACTTTATGCATTGTGCTCTCAGTATGGAAGGATAGTGGATGTTGTGGCCTTGAAAACTCATAAACTCAGGGGGCAAGCCTGGGTGGCATTCAGTGAAATTACAGCGGCTACCAATGCTTTCCGGGGCCTACAGGACTTTGATTTTTACGGCAAAAAAATGGTGAAACATCTCCACTTTAGCTTATAATGTCAGGTGTTTTGTTTTACTTTTCATTCTCGGCGTTCTCTTCTGTGCATAAGAGAAGCATGGTGGGTATGTTTGGTCCGAGACAAGCAATCTGTTTCTGATTATCATAAGTGGGCAATTTAGTCTTCCTATGGTCCTTAGATTTGCATTAGCAGTTTAGCACAACAATGCTCCACTTCAAAGTCTCCGCTGGTAAATTTTTGTACAATAAAGTTATACCTTGAGTGTAAGTCTTGTGTTTTGTTTGCAATCTGCAGAGGCTTGCCCATGTGTGCGAACCCAGAGTTCTTTGCCTAACTGGCACAATTATGGCGACCATTTAGGTTGCCACGTACACTATGTCACTTGCCTAAGTTTAGGTATGGCAAAATTGTACGTGATCCGTGAACCAAACCCGCCCGTAGAAAATACAGCCTTGTAGCCTTCGTCTTTTACAATGTTTTGATTAACAGTTTGTAGAATACTGTGGATAGACGATAGACGTTTGTTCTTCAAATGGTGCTAGCATACACTACTTTCTTAGGTTATATGACTGATATACTCTTTCAAGAATCATATGTCCAGATGATCTCTGACTAGATGCTGAAGCACGTAATCTTTATCTATCTAGTTGTTACTCCTATAGTCCTATTCGAATCTATTGTTTTAACCTGTAAGTGAAACTGTGTCGCATTGACACACAAACAAAATTAGTCTTAACAATACCATGGTTGGCAACTTACTTCTTTCCCTTCCCTTATGCAGCGGGTACAATATGCAAAAACAAAGTCTGACTGTTTTGCAAAAGCAGATGGGTCTTATGCTCCTAAAGAGAAAAGGAAGAAGCAAGAGGAGAAAGGTATTTCTAATTGTAGATTTTATTTATGTTTTAGTCTACACTCTACACTACAACTGCCCGTTGAGATAATAACCTAGCAGCAGGATATGTTGGGTTAGTACATCAGGGGAGCCAAAATGATGATAACATCTACACTAGTGTGAATACTAGCTTGCTTTTCTGTTCTCGAAATCAGAACCTGCCCTGTTAGAACATATAACTACTTATATGGAGATTAATGCTGCTTTGTTTAACCATTTAAGAAAAACTATAATTGCCCATTGAATTATGTAGTCTAATTTCAACTATGATGCATGATAGCATCCACTTACACTGTGTTATTTAAATTGGTGCCAATAACCCCTTCACACCCCGATCTTGGGTGCCTTTTATTTGCATGCTATCATTCTCAGCAATTGATCCAGTGTGGTGTCAGCAGGCGTGCTGATGCGTTTTAACATTTTGAAAGTGTACAAAACAAGTAATCTGAAATTTACCAAGGTAGGCAAATAACGTAAAATGACCACCCACCTTATCATGTGGCTTTACTACATCACCACATCTGTTTTCTGATCACCCCTCCCCTAGGCCCCTCCTCCATGTTGGCATGGTCAATTCTTGTGGTGGATCATACATGCTGCTGTCTATTGTTTGTGCCAAAGATTAAAAAACCCCGGGGAAAAACACGCTCAGTGCAGGCCTGCTACTCTGTTTTTGCCGAAATCTGGGGTCTAGGCTCCTGGCAAAGCCCCCACTGTGTGCTGCAGCGGCCTCTAGCTACATATCCCAGACACCCTCCACCCTGCCGCAGCGCAACTCCTAGACTCCTGTGCGATGCCTAGGCAGTCTGGGCGCTAGGAGCAGGTTCGCCACCCGCGTAAAAAACCATGCTTCTGCCAAGAATTCTTGCTATCCATTCACTTGCTTCGCTCGCTGCCTCATTATACTGAGGCCACCAAAGCATCCTGTTACCTTGGTTCCTGCCTCATTAGTTGTATTGTTTGTGTTTTCAACAATGTTCAAAAAAGCGGTAAGCGTAAGCGGAGCGGAAGGCCACAGCTTAGAGCAATTGCCGCTTAAGCGCAGCTTAATCGGGATTAAGCGTTTTTTAAAAATTGGCCAGAATTTGGTTGTTTTTGGATAATATGCACAAGAAAACAGGAGACATAGCACATAGGTAACTGAAAAATCTGAAATACTCCCTCCGTCCCATAATATAAGAGCGTTTTTTACACTAGTGTAGTGTCAAAAACGCTCTTATATTATGGGACGGAGGAAGTAGCATATAAGGTTGAGGTTCAGTGGTTCACACACCACAACAAATAGCCAAATAACACATAAGGATAAGGTTCAGTGGTTCACACAGCAAGCATAAATGCATAATATTGTCTTAGAATGAGCATATAGGATAAATGGCAGCAGCCAAGCAGCAGCAGCAGCAGCAGCCAAGCTGGATGCAGAGCAGAAGCCGCCATCGCAATGCTCTCTTCTTTCCCCTCCTTCTAACCCAGTAACCCTAGCTGAACAGGCCACTTTTGGGCCAGGCCTTATATACCCCCCCTTTCCCCCTCCCGCCTGTGTCTATTTCAGCTCCCGCCTTTTGGGCCCGCCTTCTTCGACTTTCCGTCGCTTAAGCGCGCTCAGCCAGTGCTTAGCGCTAAAGTGATCGCTAAATCATGCTTTTTTTCGCTCAACGCTAAAAGTTGCGCCTAGGCCAGAAGCGAAGCGTTTAGCTGTCGCTCAGCGCTTAAGCGCCGCCTAAAAACGCTTTCTTGAACATTGGTTTTCAACAATGTGAGATGGCATGGAATAATGGAATGCACACACTGGCGCCCATTTCATTCGTGTAATGGTAAGATCAGGTAAACAATAGGCAAAGAAGGGTATTTCAGCACAACTTTCCATAGACACCAGAGAGGGAGTGCAGGTGATCTGACCTCCCAGTGACACTAAGATGGATGTGCTCTGAATAGCAATGGGTCTTGGGTGTTGGCAGCTTGAGGTCCTCCGCGAGATGACCAGAGCACATTCAGTAACCTAGAACCTCTAATTCATCTTCGATGCCATTGTTACTGGGCTTGTCGTGGGCGCTACCGCTCTACCTGAAGAGTGGTTTCTGGAGAGAAAAGGGATGGAGACAGAGGTGGCCATGACTGTTGTTGGGTCCTGCCGTTCCTTTATATTGATTTCTGTTTTAATTTAAGACACATGTCATTGACATGCATGCCTTGTAAGCACGGAAAGTATCTGGTAAAAACCAAGTTACAACAGAAACTCCGTGAAAAAATTCTTTCGAGAATTCTAAAAAGAACTTTATGCTTCAAAGGTAATACTCTATCGTGTAAAATTTCAACTTCAAACTTATCTATTTGGGGGGTAAGGAATGAAATCATTGCTGAATTTCTTTTTTTCCCTACCACCCAAATGAATTTTATCTTGTACTTGAAATAGATGTTTATTATAGAACATTATCATATTTTGTTTCAGAATTTTCGGTAGCCTGGAAATATGTTTTTTTTTGCTTGGTTTTCACCGGTTTCCACTGTAACGTAATTACCACCGGATATTTTTCTTTGTAAGCACATATCTATGGATGCTGCCATAGTCAATTTTATGAACTGATGTTTCTAAGATGTGGTAAATTTAGAACAAGGGTGTTATGCGCTCGCACTTCAACTGTTGTAGGTGATGAAATAGATGGTATCATACTTACTTGAAACGAGATGACTTGAATAGTTCAATGGGCATAACATGCACCTTTTCCTTATTTTACTGTTTGAAATGATCAAAGTGTGTATTTATATATTGGCCATTGCCTCTTATTCCCCCTGTAGCTGCTGAGAAAAAACGGCGAACTGAAGATGGACAACAACCTGGTGCTAATGCTCCTGTTGCCCCAAGCAATGGAACTGTAAGTTCTCGGTTTAAAAGCCACACTTTGGTTTTTATCTGTTGTTTAACCATGTTGTGTGTTATCTGTGCAACCATTGGTATTGTATGCCAAAAATTCGCAAATTGTACTAGCCTTACTGTAGATATGAAGTGATGTGTTTGTCTATGTAGTATGCTGTACTTGTTCACCACAAAGCCTGCCTTCCTTTTTATTATTTTATATGTAGAAATTAGATTTTTTTAAATAGGTAGAAATGTCAGACAATATATGCTTGCTGTCTAAAGTGTCTGAGTGTGTCACTCGTTTTCTTTTCTATCAAAAGTTTCACGAACATAATCTGAATGATCTAGTCACTATAACTACTGTTAAGCTGATAATGATTATCCTTTTAACATTTTTAATCAGTTTGCTAGATTGTATGGCACACCTTTAGTTACTTGGGTGTCTCTGAAGTTTATGTGTAAGCGTTCAACTGCGACCAAGCATCTATAAATGCATCACGTCTAGCTCTGCAGACCTCGTTATTATTTGTAGTTGCTCCTTCGTCTGAAGGGTGTAAATTGTACCTTACCACTTTTTTTTGGCTATGACCAAAATATCGATCTTTGTTTGGACGAGGGCCAACTTTTTGGCATGCCAATGCTGCTTTCCCAACTCTAGGTCATGTTTAGCCAATGTTGGCCAATCCATAGCAGGCAACCTTTGGCACCAATCAAACACACTCGCAGTTTCGACCTCGGTGAAGTGTTCCTTTGACAATGTATACCTCTAAAAGTTTGTAGTAGTTGAGCTGCAAGTTGGTGCTGATATTGTATTCTGTTATGTTTCACTAGGGCACCAGGCCTGCTAGAAAGCTGATATGGTTGCATACCTAAGCGTTATGTCAGAAACTAATCTGACTTGAGCTGGCTGGTCTACTTGAGTGAGTCATGGATTAAGCTGAAATATTTTCAGTGTCTTCGAGTTGGAAGATAGTCTTGTCATACATTCCATTCACTATATTTAATTTATGTTTAGGTATCTTATAGCTCACTAATGCCGTGAGCACTCTGCCTTTACCGACCTAATCCTACAGAAAGATATTCAACCGTCTTAACTGTTCCTAGTCATGCCACGCTCATACTGTCCTGTTAAATTGGGGAGTAGTTGTTAGTAAGATATCATATCTTGCTAGCATCAAAATCTTTGTTGAATGCAGCATCGCCTTCATGAATGATATATATGTGAACAAACCAAGTATTAGCGTACTTATTAGTTTGAGATTAACATTTAGCGGTGCACGAATTTTGATATGCAACTTTGAGATTCTTTTTGAAGTAATTTTGTTAACCTTTTCTACTTGTGCAGGGTCATCAACCTTCTCGTTTTGCCAAGCCTCCGCAAGAGCCAGCTGCTCCGCCGAACAACATCCTCTTCCTCCAGAACATGCCGGATCAGACCACAAGCATGATGCTCCAGATCCTGTTCCAGCAATACCCTGGTTTCCGGGAGGTGCGGATGATCGAAGCCAAGCCAGGCATTGCTTTTGTGGAGTACGAGGACGAGAACCAGTCCATGGTTGCAATGGAAGCCCTCCAGGGTTTCAAGATCAGCCCAGAGAACCCAATGGCCATCTCATACGCCAAAAAGTGAAACAAATCCATGTGATCTCGGAACCGGCCAAAAGAAATCTGTAACTGTAAGATTTTCAACCCTAAGCTTTCAAGCTGCTGTGCTGTGCTTGTGCTGGCTTTCTAACCCTGTATTTCTTGGAAGTGACTTACTTGTTGTTTAAGAAGTTAAAAGTATCTGTTACTTTAAATCAGGTTTGGCTCTACGTTTTCATGTGAACCCTGGTATTGTCCTTGTCAAGTCTGGTATCGTGGCCTATGCATGATCATTTTATCTATCTACAGTGGTAGGAGAAGTTAACAAGACATGGACGACGTACCCCTCGCTTAAAAGGCAAGAGAAAATCATCAGGCCTATCTATATCCTCCTGCCTCTAGTCCATGGTCAGAGATGAATGAATGAGGTGTATATTCCAGTAATATATATTTTGGCCAGAAATCGGAAGTGTCACCTTAGTAGTTGCCGGCATGATGCCTGATGGTTGAACAAGTATTTTAGTAGTGGGATGGTTGGTTTGGTGGCCTGTTTTTTGTTTAATGGGAGGCGTGCGTGCCGCCTTGTACCACTACGGCTTAGCAATTATGGGATTGCTGTTGCATTCGTGGCCCTCAAATTAGGTGCGTATCTCCTCCCCGTTGGCCGCCTTGTATGAGTAGCTTTGAAGTTGAAGAATGTACTGTAGTATGTGTGCATGGTCGCCATGTTTCTTTCTAGTGGAGGGAGGTGGACGGCTAGCAAAGGCAGATGAAATTTCCTTTCTTAAAGGAAATAGTTCCCCCTCTGTGTTTGTGCTCGCTCGCTCGCTCGTGCAACCTATGCTGGTCCTAGGCCTATGCTGGCTGGTTGGTTGTTGCAGGGCTACAGATAGTGTGCTGTGGGGTTGGGGAATTTGTGGGGTGTTGTGGTTGGGCACCGTTTTGTCCTGTCAAAATCGGGACGAAATCTTGTAGCCTACTGCGCTTGTGAGTGGTGTTTTCGTCGTGTAACGCCATCATGTGACACGTAAAAAAGGCACCAACTAGCTGGTTTTGCCCTGTGACCGTTGTCTGGTTGGATGCGGATGTCCTTCCTGATTCTTATGGGATTAAACATGCGCTTATAAGTGAAAATCTGAATAATCACACGGAGTAGGAGCTGTGCAAGTAAATTGCAAATGCGAAGGTGCTCATGGGAAGCTTGGCGTTGCACTCGGCCGTTAAAGCTCTTTGCAGACGGCGTGGAAAGTCATTCCGAAGCCACCTTCGAATTCAGTTACGTACGGGCACGGCAGTGAAGGGGATCACACTTAACAAGTTCCGCTACAGGAATGGAGTACCAAGCAACATCGACTCATTGTGCATTAACAAGTTCACATGATGCACTACGCCGGAGTATGTGCGGGCCCCTCGTTGCCGCGGAGAGCAAACCAAGAGAGAGAAACACCGCAATTAGCTCGGAGAAGAGTAACCCCTTTAATCTCGCTCCCTCCCCTGAGACTTCCTCTTCTCTCTCTCTCTCTCTCTCTCTCTCTCTCTCTGCTTATGCGCTGAGCGCCCTGGAAGTACGAGAAAGAGACACAGGAAAGGCCACCGCCGCGAACAACACCGGCCACGCCGAACCTTTTGGGCCTTCATTTAGCGAAGCCAATCCTAAAGTGTAGGAGAATCCTCCTAGACCTCTGCGCTCCTGCCTCTGCCCGAGCCACCGGGATCGGCAATCAACACAGAAAAGCTGCCATTGCTGCTGCTGCAGGAGCAGGAGCAGCAGGAGGCGGGAGGGGCAATCAAGAAGGACAATGCCCCTGTCAAGGCACACGGTGGCCAACGAGTACTCCCTCGGCGGCCGCGACCTCTACAAGCGGGCCGACCAGCACGACCCCGAGGCCGTCCTCGACGGCGTCGCCACCGCCGGCCTCGTCGGCCTCCTCCGCCAGCTCGGCGACCTCGCAGAGTACGTCCATGCTGCTCCCTCCCTTACTAGGAGTATCTCGGATTTCTTTCTTTCCATTGAGTTTCTCTCTTCTTTTCTTTTCTTCTATCCCATGAATTCTTGCAAACATTTTGGACTATTATTTTTGCGTCATGAGTCATCGGTATCATTGGGTCAGTGGCGTTGACAGCAGGTAGATCACCTAATGCTTTTGTTATGAACATATTCGGTGGTTTTCAGACCCTTTTTCCAGACCAAGTAAAGTAGGTGATTGATGTATGGATTAGCGCCCTTGACTTCGAGGTGGTTAACTGTTGCTGTTGATAGTCTTGTCCTTGCTAGGCAACAGAGAGCAGTTTCTTTTTCTTGGTTGTGATCAAGCACTCTCTTGTCATCATATAACTTCCACTATTATTCAATCTTATGTTCCCATTCATGTACTGGTAGATTTTTTTTTGATTATTCTATAGAGCCTCAAGGTTGAAGCAATGACAATACAATACTGCTCTAAAAGTAACCAAAGTTTGACCCCTAGAAATCACAAGGTGCTGCATTCCAATTGAATTTCTCAAATTAATTGCCCCCCTTAAGTTGTTCTCTGGGATCGATGGAGACGATCATTGGCTTTTCTGTTCTTCATCAACTTCAGGTTTTCTTTCTTTTATGTTTTTTTAAATGCGAGGGGTCCAGTACAAGTGTACAACTCTGCTATAATATCCTTGTGTGTGGCTTCAATGTTTCAGAGGTTCTTGAATTGCACTCAAGCCACATGTTAGGACATAGTACTAGTTCAATCTTCAGTCTTCTTAGTCTTATGATTTTTTGGTGTAGCAGTGGCATTTAATCAGTAAGCACTTTTCTTCTGAGACGAAATTTCTGCATTCATAACTCGACGTCTTGACCATGATGCCATCGTATGACACCATCATCTGTGAGCAGATTTGCGGCAGAGGTCTTCCACGGGCTGTATGATGAGGTCATGACCGCGTCGGCGCGGGGGCATGGGCTCGTGCTCCGGGTGCAGCAGCTGGAGGCAGAGTTGCCTCTCCTGGAGAAAGACGTCTGTCAGAGAGATTACCTGTACATAGCTTCTAACAGGGGTGGGTTCAGCACAGAGCACAAACTTCCTTTCTGTAAACTTGCATCTTTGGACTGCTTGTAGTTTTTCTCTTTTTGCTGCACTGAGATAACGTTGCCATGCTCATGCAGGAGTTGATTGGCATGCGAACCTGAGGGTGGACCATGGGGTTGTGACGACGGGCGACACGCCTCGCTTCATCATGGATTCCATCAAGCAGTGCCATGGGCCTCCAAGATTGTTCATGCTTGACAAGTATGATGAGTTTCTGTCTTTTGTGAATTGGAGGTGGTGAAGCGATGTACTCGTGTTTATGAAAGTTTGGTCAACTTTCAGGTATGATATCGGTGGCGAGGGAACGTGCATGAAGAGATACTCAGACCCCGCCTTCTTCAAGACAGACTCCGCATGTTCCAGAATGCTGCAGGAAGGAATTAGAACAGAAAGAAGACCAATTAGAACCATGGTAATCAACTGTTAATCTCTAGTGTTGTTATTGCATTAAGTTCATATATACTAGTTCACTCAGTTGTGATCTTTGTTGATATAACCCTACTAGTGTAAATCAGAAAAACATTCTGGACTGAAAGTTTCTTGTGCTAACTGTTTATCTAGAAAGGATATTCAACATATTTTGTTCCTTCCTTTTGCAGGAGATCAGGCCGAACCTGCAGAATGATGAGATTTTCAGACCTTCTGATGGAGCCAACAATGACTCGAGGTACATCCCCATCCCCCATAAGAACAACAAAAAAAATCTTCTGCTAAGTGTAACTTTATTATTCTCTGTTTATTCCTTCTCAAACAAACTTACCATTTCCCTGCATAGGTTCAAGACTGATTTATCCGGTGAAGCGTTGGATGAGGTCCCGACAAGGCGCCAACGACTGAAGCACCGACAACTAAACGGGACTGTGTTCCGAAGCTTCAGACCGCAGATGCAGGACCTTTATGGAAAGGCTTCACCAGAGGAGAAAACCTTCTCCATGGATCGATCAGAGGTGCAGATATCTTTCACCGACTCACCCGACACGAACGCTGAAGAGAGAGATATCATGGTGGACACTTCCAGCAGCACTGAGAAGGGCAAGGGAGGCTACTACGCCACAGCACGCAAGAGGAGGTCGACTTCCCAAGAAACACCGTCAAGCTGTTCAGCAGGAAGCAGCAAGGGATACAGCTCTGAAGTTGATATTTACGTGGACACACTCACCACAATGGGGTCTGAAGTGGAGACAGACTCAGAGCACAGGGACCATGGTGGACAAGGTGCCTTTGCATCGGCACCGTCGGGCAAGATGTGCTCTGATCCTCAGGGTGCCCCCGTCTCCAGGTCTAGTACCTTCAGTAAAAAGGAGGACTCTTGCTCTTCAGATGTTGGCTCAGCAAACAGAGACGAGGCTGTTCACTCCGAAGGAGATGTTGCTGTCTGTGTAACGGAGGCCAAGCTTGTTGGTGGTGAACATGAGAGGACTAGTTCGTTGGAGGAATTGTTTTCGCAAGAAAAGCCGGTTTCTTGCGAGCATGAGAGGACTGTTTCCTTGGAGGAACTGCTCATTGGGGACATACTTCTTTCAGAGCCTGACACAAGGGAATTAGCTACCGAGTCCAGTGGCAATGCTATCGTCAGTAATGCTACATCCGATGGTACAGCTGATGCTACTAAAAGGGCCAAGGGGAATAATGTTTCGGCCATTTCCTTCAAGAAAACAGCGAGCAAGAGGTGTGTTGAAAGCATGGAGCTGTTTGCCTCAAAAGTCGGCATTCTGCCCAGGAAACTCTCCAAGAAGCATGATCCGTTCTCTGATTCTCTCCGTAACATGGCAAAGGAGCTGCTTGAGCTCAAGTGTGATGGCACTCAAGATACTGACTTGTATGAGTTTGAAGCGAATGGCGATGGATTCGATGTCAAGTGTCGGAAAATGGCTCACCCTCCTATTGAAATCATGGAGGAGAGTTTCAGGAAGAGCATTTCTTTTGATTCACCTCAAGATGTTGGTTCAAGGGAATGCCAGCTGGAAGTAGTGGACCAAGAGTCAGACAATGATGTCCCAACTGCTGACAGTCCACAAGATTCAGTGCCTGATGAAAATGGTTTTCAGCACACCGATGTCTACCTGACAGACATCACATCACCGAGTCCCAAAGAAGAAGAAGAGGAAGAGGAAGAAGAGGAAGAGGAGGAGGAGGAAGAAGAGGAAGGATGGGCGGTTGCGGCACCTGATGAGCATTCATCTGTTGGCATGCTCAATCATGCATCAGAGCTTATTCAAGAGCACACTGAGGATATAGATACCGAAGGTGCTTCTGAAAATGCATCTGATATGGGTGAAGATTTGAAAGAAGTGTGCATTTGTGAAGAGCGTGCGGATGCGGAAGATGCTGATGGATGCAGTGAATTTGATGAAAATGCATTGGACGAAGAAATCACAAAGCACACAGGAGAACATGTGGCTCCAGATGATATGATCTCGCCGATTTCATCCAAGCAATCTGATGATCCTTGCCAAGTAACTCCATTCACTCTCACAGATGCAGATTTTGCAGCAGCAAGGGAAGGCCAGGACAACTACATCCCTGAAATGGAGCATGTCACCTCGCTGGAAACAGTCGTGGAAACGGGACTACCTAAAGTTGTGACTGAACCAGTAGTCAGCAGTGAGGCTGCCGTGCCAGATGATGAACAGTGCTGTCTACACCCAGAAACTAGTTTACAACAGGATACTGTTCTTGGTAGCTGTGAACTTCTAGACCAAAATGAGCAACTGCAACTGAACAGCTCATCCATGATGTCTGCCACTCCAGATCCAACTGTAAAGACAGGGGAAATACATGAATTGCATGAAGAACCGCCTAATCCATGCAACAGCATCAGCACTGACATTTTTGCAGATCAATTGGCTCCCGACTCTGCAGATTTGCCGCTGCCCAGCATTTCAAGTTTTGATTGGATGCTTAGTGGTTTAATGAAGGAGTCATTGAACGTGCTTCCTGCTCCATCAAGTAATATAAATCTACAAGAGATTAGTTCTTCTGAAGATACTGAAGAAGCACCACCACTTCCACCTCTTCCGCCGGTGCAGTGGCGAGCGACCAAGCTTCAGACAGGATCCACATCTTTATTTGCAAAATTGGGGAGACCACCAAGGCCAAAACCTCCAGTGAAACAGCTAGAAAATGAAAATAACTCTGCACCTGGCGAAACAAATCAGGAATCTGAAAATGTTCAGGAAATAAGCTGGAACAATGGTTTTAGTTCGCAGAAGGAAATGGCACATGCAACAACACTTTGTAGTGAGACTCGGACAGATCTGTTACCTGAGAGTGATTATCAAGAAAATAATGTCCAAGAAGGATACAAAGAGTGTGATGTGCAGTCTTCTAATCTATTTTGCTCATCAGAAGTCAAGTGCAACACAGACGTTACTTCAGTACGCGACGACATGCACACTTTGAAGCCGCCTGAGCTTATAGTAATTCCAGAGGAGGCTTGGTCTGAGCTCATAGATATGAAACCGATACTGAAGCAGGAGGAAGAGAGAAAACAACAGCTCATAAATGGAGTTTCTGATTGCAGTAGCATTCATACTAGTGGTTTGCCAATTGAAAAGACCACTGACCAAAAGGAGGAATTGTCAGCAGCAGATAGCAACACAACTAAAGATTCAGAAGAAAACAAACCAAATGGGCTTCCTTGCCAAGATGATATTCAGAATCCTGACTTCTCAGTGCAACAGGAAGATAAATCTAATGACATGGTTAGGGAGTTCTCTTCAGCATTAGAAGAGGAACTAGCAAAGTTGCCTCCTCATTCAGTGCCAGAACCACCTAGATATCCTCTGCTTCAAGTTATTTCTCATGATAGAAGCATGGTATACAATATAAATACTTCCATGTTCTGCGTTTTTTCCCCACCACTTTAAGATCATCACCCTGAGTATATTGACTTAATTTTTTCTTTTCATGTTTGTAGCTAAGAAAGGCTCCAACTTTGGTTCAGCCATCAAGTAAGCTTTCAGATGAGAAGAACACAGTGCTGGATCAGATAAAGAACAAGGTAAGCCTTCACCCCGCACATAAACAACATCGTTGTTCAGCTAGATTATATCCTAAATATAAACATGCTTTGATTGCAGACTTTCAACTTGAAACCGGTTGTTGCAAAGAGACCGAATGTGATGGGTGGTCCAAGAACAAACTTGCAAGTGGCAGCCATTCTTGAGAGGGCCAACGCGATTCGCCAGGTTAAACCCTCCCGCTTCATCGTGTATATATCTTGCTAGAAGTTTCAGCTGACAATAGCTTTACCATATGGCACGGTACCGAGATGACACATTCTTCTTTTAAAAACAGGCGGTTGCTGATGACGATGACGAGGATAGCTGGAGTGAGTAGCTTTCCTCAGAGCAATTTGGCGGCTGATGTTTCACATGTTATGCGCAGGTCTTGTGCTCGTGTTCTTGCATGAAGAAAATGGTAGAATATATCAGTAGAGTCGAATGCACCTTTTTCTTCATCTCGAGAACACCATGCCAAGACAGTTTGATCTGTGCTAGCGTATTTTGACGTTTTCGGGGCATGCCATATGTTTCTTATCTTTTTATGTGCCTCCTGAAGTTTGATTTTTGATAAGGACTGTATGTGTACGCCCATAGACTACTGTGATTGTTGTAACTTGAGTGTATATAGAAGAAGAAAAAGTGCACATTCTGAAGCCAAGGAGACCCGTTGTCGCCCTATCTCTTCATCATTGTCGCCGACCTACTGCAACAGATGATCCAGCAAGACTGCAACCTTCTACATCTTAGCCACCCTCTATTCTCACACCTACCGCCAACAATTTTGCAGTACGCCGACGACACTCTCATCATTGCCAAGGCTTCGACTGACGCATCCATACAGCTAAAAAGCATACTCCACAAATTTGCTATGGCAATTGGCCTCACTATAAACTTCACAAAAACCACGTTTGTACCTATGCACATCTGTCCTGTTCTCGCAGCCGACATTGCCACCACACTGCAGTGCACGACCTCCACCTTCCCGCAAATTTACCTAGGACTACCCTTAGCACCCACACGCCTACCTGCTAACGCTTTCCTCCCAATCATAGAATGATGCCGGAATTTTTTGACAGGCTGGCGGGCCAAACTTCTCTCTAAGGGTGACAGACTTATCCCACTGCCGGCTGTACTCGACTCCCTCCTGGTCTACTTTATGTCTGTCTTCCTTATTCCGAAGAGTGTTCTAGAAATACTAGACTCGATTCGACGAGCCTTCTTTTGGGCCGTAGAGGAAACTTGCATTGGTGCACAATGCTTAGTTGCCTGGAAAAATGTATGCAAACCCAAAAAGTTTGGGGGTTTAGGACTGAAAAATCTTCATCAGCAGAACAAATGTCTCCTAATGAAATTCTCTGTAAAAGCATTGCTACTAGACCAAATGCCTTGACTAGATTGGATCACCCTGCAACACCCTAATGCTTTCATCGCTCCACAAAATAGTCAGTCCTTCCTCTGTCGTACTATCAACCAACAACTACCAGCGCTTCATGCTATCTCATTTGTACTCACAAACTCTGGCACTATGACCTACTTTTGGTTAGATATTTGGCTACACCATAAACCGCTCGCTACTGCCTTTCCTTGCCTCTACTCACACACCACTTCACCACTTGCTCGTGTGGCTACTGTTTTAAATCACGGTTTAGAATCAACCCTGCGGAACCGTCTAACATCTAATGCTGCTGCCGAGTTGTGCTCCTTGTTGTCGCTTTTACACGACTTCCAGCCTTCGCAGGAACCAGACGAGCGCGTCCTCAATGGCAGCCTACGCTTCTCCCCAAAGAACGCCTATGATCTGACCATTCTGTGCCCATATGGTCATCATGCGTCCCCAACAGAGTGAAGATATTTGCCTGGCTGCTACTCTGTGGTAGACTGAACTGCAAAAACAACCTGCTTTGCAAGCATGTCGTCTCAAATTCACTCTGTCCAAGATGTGGGTTTGATGGCAAAAGCACCACACACATATTCATCGAGTGCCCGCTGGCGCAGCGAGTATAACAAAGGATTGGCTTCCGACATCCTGACAACATAGACGTGTTGGGAATCGTTGCATGGAAAACAAAAAAAATTCTACGCACACGCAATGATCTATCCATGGAGATGCATAGCAACTAGGGGGAGAGTGTGTCTATGTACCCACGTAGACCGTAAGCGGAAGCGTTTCACAATGCGGTTGATGTAGTCAAACTTCTTCTCACGTCAACCGATCAAGTACCGAACACACGACACCTCCGCATTCTGGACACGTTCAGCTCGGTGACGTCCCTCGCCTTCTTGATCCAGCAAGTCATCGAGGTAGTAGATGAGTTCCGTCAGCACGGCGGCGTGTTGACGGTGATGGTGAAGTGATCCTCGCAGGGCTTCGCCTAAGCACTACGAAAATATGACCGGGGGTGTAAACGGTGGAGGGGGCGCCGCACACGGCTAACAATTGATCTGGTTAGGGCGCCCCCACATATATATAGGTGGGAGGGAGAGGGGAGGCTGCCAGGAGGCGCCCAAGTAGGCCGAATCCTACTTGGGGTCTCCCCTTGGCCGCGCCCCTGCCTTATTTGCCGGAGGGGGAAGGAAAGGGGAGGAAGGAGGGAAGGAAGGGGGAGGCGAATCCCCCCTCCTTTCCTTTTCCCTTCCCCTCTTTCCTTCTCCTCCTGGTTCGGCCCATATGGGGGGCGCACCAGCCCCTTGTGGCTGGTGCGTTTCCCATCTTGGCCCATAAGGCCCATATCTTTTGCTGGGGGTGCCCGGAACTTCCGGTGACCCTATATGTACCCGGTACCCTCCGGAACACTTCCGGTGTCCGAATACAATCGTACTATATATATCAATCTTTATCTCTCGACCATTTCGAGACTCCTTGTTATGTCCGTGATCTCATCTGGGACTCCGAACAACATTCAGTCACCAAATCACATAACTCATACAATACTATATCGTCATCGAACGTTAAGCGTGCGGACCCTACGGGTTCGAGAACTATGTAGACATGACTGAGACACCTCTCCGGTCAATAACCAATAGCGGAACTTGGATGCCCATATTGGCTCCTACATATTCCACAAAGATCTTTATCGGTCGAACCGTTATGACAACATATGTAATTCCCTTTGTCTATCGATATGTTACTTGCCCGAGATTCGATCGTCGGTATCTTCATACCTAGTCCAATCTTGTTACTGGCAAGTCTCTTTAATCGTTCCGTAATACATCACCTCGTGACTAACTCCTTAGTCGTTTGCTTGCAAGATGTGTATTACCGAGAGGGCCCAGAGATACCTCTCCGATACTCGGAGTGACAAATCCTAATCTCGACCTATGCCAACTCAACAAACACCTTCGAGAGATACCTATAGAGCATCTTTATAATCACCCAGTTACGTTGTGAAGTTTGATAGCACACAAGGCATTCCTCGGGTATACGGGAGTTGCATAATCTCATAGTCGAAGGAATATGTATTTGACATGAAGAAAGCAATAGCAATAAAATTGAACTATCATAATGCTAAGCTAACGGATGGGTCTTGTCCATCACATCATTCTCCTAATGATGTGATCCCGTTAAATGACAACTCATGTCCATGATTAGGAAACCTTAACCATCTTTGATCAACGAGCTAGTCAAGTAGAGGCTCACTAGGGACACAGTGTTTGTTTATGTATTCACACATGTATTTAGGTTTCCGATCAATACAATTCTAGCATGAATAATAAACCTTTATCATGAATAAGGAATTATAAAATAATAACTTTATTATTGCCTCTAGGGCATATTTCCTTCAGTCTCCCACTTGCACTAGAGTCAATAATCTAGTTCACATCACCATGTGATTAACACCAATAGTTCACATCGCCATGTGATTAATACCCATAGTTCACATCGCCATGTGACCAACACCCAAAGGGTTTACTAGAGTCAATAATCTAGTTCACATCGCCATGTGATTAACACCCAAAGAATACTAAGGTGTGATCATGTTTTGCTTGTGAGAGAGCTTTAGTCAACGGGTCTGCCACATTCAGATCTGTATGTATTTTGTAAATTTCTATGTCTACAATGCTCTGCACGGAGCTACTCTAGCTAATTGCTCCCACTTTCAATATGTATCCAGATTGAGACTCAGAGTCATCCGGATCAGTGTCAAAGCTTGCATCGACGTAACCTTTTACGACGAACTCTTTGTCACCTCCATAACCGAGAAACATTTCCTTAGTCCTCTTTAGGTACCTAAGGATAATTTTGATCGTTGTCCAGTGATCTACTCCTGGATCACTATTGTACCCCCTTGCCAAACTCATGACAAGGTACACAATAGGTCTGGTACACAGCATGACATACATTATAGAACCTATGGCTGAGGCATAGGAATGACTTCCATTCTCTCTCTATCTTCTGTCGTGGTCGGGTTTTGAGTCTTACTCAGCTTCACACCTTGCAACACAGACAAGAACCCTTTCTTTGACTGATCTATTTGCTTCTTCAAAAAAATTGCCAAGGTATATACTTTGTGAAAGTCCTATTAAGCGTCTTGATCTATCCCTATAGATCTTGATGCCCAATATGTAAGTAGCTTTACTGAGGTCTTTTATTGAAAAATTCTTATTCAGGTATCCTTTTATGCTATCCAGAAATTCTATATCATTTCCAATCAACGATACGTCATCCACATATAATATCAGAAATGCTACAGAGCTCCCACTCACTTTCTTGTAAATACATGCTTCATCGTAAGTCTGTATAAAACCATATGCTTTGATCACCTCATCAAAGCGTATATTCCAACTCCGAGATGCTTGCACCAGTCCATAGATGGATCGCTGGAGCTTGCACACTTTGTTAGCGCCTTTAGGATCGACAAAACCTTCTTGTTGCATCATATACAACTCTTCTTTAAGAAATCCATTAAGGAATGCAGTTTTGATGTCCATTTGCCAGATTTCATAATTATAAAATGCGGCAATTGCTAACATGATTTGGACTGACTTAAGCATCGCTACGGGTGAGAAGGTCTCATCGTAGTCAACCCCTTGAACTTGTCGAAAACCTTTTGCGACAAGTCGAGCTTTGTAGATAGTAACATTACCATCAGCGTCAGTCTTCTTCTTGAAGATCCATTTATTCTCTATGGCTTGCCGATCATCGGGCAAGTCCACCAAAGTCCATACTTTGTTCTCATACATGGTCCAATCTCAGATTTCATGGCCTCAAGCCATCTATCGAAATCTGGGCTCATAATTGCTTCTTCATAGTTTGTAGGTTCGTCATGGTCTAGTAACATGACTTCCAGGACACCATACCACTCTGGTGCGGAACGTGCTCTGTTCGACCTACGAGGTCCAATAGTAACTTGATCCGAAGTTTCATGATCATCATCATTAGCTTCCTCTCTTGTTGGTGTAGGCATCACGGGAACAGATTTCTCTAATGTGCTACTTTCCAAATTGAGAGAAGGTAAAATTACCTCATCAAGTTTCTACTTTCCTCCCACTCACTTCTTTCGAAAGAAACTCCTTCTCTAGAAATGTTCTATTCTTGGCAACAAAGATCTTCCTTCGGATCTGTGGGAGAAGGTGTACTGATGTCTACTACACAACTTTATTCTTGTAGACTTGTGTTGGGCCTCCAAGCGCAGAGTTTTGTAGGACAGTAGCAATTTTCCCTCAAGTGGATGACCTAAGGTTTATCAATCCATGGGAAGTGTAGGATGAAGATGGTCTCTCTCAAACAACCTTGCAACCAAACAACAAAAAGTCTCTTGTGTCCCCAACACACCAAATGCAATGGTAATTTGTATAGGTGGACTACAGAGGCTACAGAGGCTTGCGGCAGCGGAACTTCTAATCTAGGGTTATCTTCGAGGTTTTTGGAATATTTGGGAACTTATAGGGCGAAGAGGCGGTGCGGGAGGCCACCGAGGTGGGCACAACCCACCAGGGCGCGCTTGGGCCCCCAGGCGTGCCCAGGTGGGTTGTGCCCCCCTTGGGGCACCCCCTGGTACTTCTCTGGCCCCTGGGTGTTCCGGTCCATAAAAATTCTCCAAAAAGTTTCGCGGTGTTTGGACTCCGTTTGATATTGATTTCCCGCGAAGTAAAAAACAAGCAAAAAATAGCAACTGGCACTGGGCACTATGCCAATAGGTTAGTCCCCAAAAATGATATAAAGTTGCTAGAAAGTGATTGTAAAACATCCAAGAATGATAATATAACAGCATGGAACAATAAAAAAATTATAGATACGTTGGAGACGTATCAGCATCCCCAAGCTTAATTCCTGCTCCTCCTCGAGTAGGTAAATGATAAAAATAGAATTTTTGATGTGGAATGCTGCCTATCATGTTCATCACATTCTTTTCTTGTGTAGCATGGACATATGGACTTTTATATGGTTCAAAGCAATAGTCTAGTTTTGACATGAAGATTTCAATACTCAAGCATATCAACAAGCAACCATGTCTTTCAAAATATCAACACTAAAGCAAGTTATCCCTAGCCCATCATGCTCAATCAATGATCCATTCATGAAACACACTCGCATATTAGCTACATCCAATGCTCAAGTACGATCATAGTGCCCCTTAGTTGGTGCTTATAAGAGAAAATGGAGACTCAAATAAAAATAAAAATTGCATAAAGTAAATAGAAAGGCCCTTCGCAGAGGGAAGTAGGGATTTGTAGAGGTGCCCGAGCTCAAGCTTAAATTGAGAGATAAACGATTTTGGGAGGCATACTTTTCCCGTCAACGAAAACAACCGAGTAATTCCCAACACTTTCCATGCTAGATATATCATAGGCGGTTCCCAAACAGAAAATAAAGTTTATTCCTTTTTCCACCATTTTTTCACAATCCATGGCTAGCCGTATCCACGGGTGCCCTCCATACCAACACTTTCCAAGGAATTTATTATTTGACAACATAAAGTAAATTTCTTTTTCATTTCGGGACCGGGCATCCCTAATATCTTTGCCGAACTCTCGTGCAATGACAAGTGAATGAACACTCATCTTGAGAATAACACATCTAGCATGGAAAATATTGGCCACTCCCTGCCGCTTCATGAGCTGTACGAGCACACAAAAAGGAAATTATTTTGAAATTTTAGAGATGGCACATACAAATTTGCTTAGAATGGCACGGGAATACCACATATAGGTAGGTATAATGGACTCATATGGAAAAATTGGGTTTAAGGATTTTGGATGCACAAGTAGTATTCCTACTTAGTACAAGCGAAGGCTAGCAAAAAGGTTGAGAAGCATCCAACCAAGAAACGTAAAATCTCATAAGCGAGCATTAAGCATAACTAACACCGAATAATGCACCACAAGTAGGATGTAATTTCATTGCATAACTATTGACTTTCGTGCTTGCATAGGGAATCACAAACCTTAACATCAATATTCTTACTAAAGCATAATTACTCACCAACATGACTCACATATCACTATCATCACATCTCAAAACTATTACAAGGAATCAAGTTTAATTTGTCCAATGATCTTCATGAAAGTTTTTATTATATCCCTCTTGAATATCTATCACTTTGGGACTAGTTTCATATGTTGCAATTGCTTTTGACAAGCTCAAATAAATTTAAGTGAAGAACATGAGCATAAAATTTTTCATCTTTCAAAATAATCTAAGTGAAGCATGAGAGTGAATGACAAACTACTCCAAAAAGATATACGTGAAGATCAAACGAGTAGTTAAGTAAATGGGTAGCTATTCGAGGACTCTCTCTTATTTAAAAACTTTCAGATCTAAGTATTTTATTAAAACAGCAAGCAAAACAAAACAAAATGACATTCCAAGAATAGCACAACTCATGTGAAGAAGCAAAAACTTAGGCTCAACCGATACTAACCGATACTTGTTGAAGAAGAAAGGTGGGATGCCTACCGAAGCATCTCCAAGCTTAGATGCTTGAGACTTCTTGAAATATTAACTTGGGATGCCTTGGGCATCCCCAAGCTTGAGCTTTTGTGTCTCCTTAATTCCTTTTATATCACGGTTTCCCTAAATCTTAAAAACTTCATCCACACAAAACTCAACAAGAACTCGTGATATAAGTTAGGATAAATCAATGCAAAAACCTTATCATTCTCTACTGTAGCAAATCACTAAAATTATTATTTAACATTGCATACTAAATGCCTCTGCATAATTAATACTCGTATCCTCAAATAGAATCAAAACAAGCAAACATATGCAAACAATGCAAACATAACAACAATCCGCCAAAAACAGTACAGTCTGTAAAGAGTGCAATATTCATCATACTTCCCTAACTCCAAAAATTATGAAAAATTACCACACTGTAGAAAATTTATTATATCTTGCTATGCAAAAAGTTTCAACCTTTTATCACATTCTGACTTTTCTAGAGAATTTTTGCAACAACGATAAATTTTCTGTTTTCAAATAGCAACATGTAGACTTGCAAAAAAAGCATAGTAAAGGCTATACTTGACATTTTTATTGAAATAAAAGATGAAAAACATTATTGTAAATAACAGCAAGCAAATCAAAACAAAATAAAATGACGCTCGAAGCAAAAATCATATCATGTGACGAATGAAAATATAGCTCCAAGTGAGGTTACCGATAATGTTGGAGACGAAAGAGGGGATGCCTTCCGGGGCATCCCCAAGCTTAGTTGCTTGGATCTTCCTGATATTAACTTGGGGTGCCTTGGGCATCCCCAAGCTTAGGGTCTTGTCACTCCTTATTCTCCTTATATCGATATCTCACCCAAAACTTGAAAACTTCAATCACATAAAACTTAACGAAACTTCGTGAAATAGGTTAGTATGATAAAGACAAATCATCCACTTTGGTACTGTCAAGACAAGATTCATAATTGTTCTCACACAATACGTACTGTACCTTATCATTTCCACAATTTATATTGAACAATATAAGCCATAGAAACTAGGAAACAAGCAAACTATGCATCGAAAACAGAATCTGTCAAAAACAGAACAGTCTGTAATGATCTGGAAAACAACCATACTTATACTACTCCAAAAATTCTGAAAAATTAGGACAACGTATACAATTTGTATATAAATCATATGTAAGAAATTCAGAATTTTATCACGTTCCAGTGAATTTAAACAATTCTGTTTCTGGAAGCAAAAGTTTCTGTTTTTGCACAGAATCAAGTTAACTATCATCCACACCATCCCAAAGGCTTTACTTGGCACTTTATTGAAACAAAGGCTATAAAAATGATTAATACAGTATCCTAATCATGATAACACACAAAAAGATTAGGTAAAAGTGTTGGGTTGTCTCCCAACAAGCGCTTTTCTTTAATGCCTTTTAACTAGGCATGATGAGTTCAATGATGCTCTCATAAAAGATAAGAATTGAAACATAAAGAGAGCATCATGAAGCATATGACTAGCACATTTAAGTCTAACCCACTTCCTATGCATAGGGATTTTGTGAGCAAACAACTTATGGGAACAAGAATCAACTAGCATAGGAAGGCAAACCAAGCATAACTTCAAAACTTTCAACACATAGAGAGGAAACTGGATATTATTGCAATTCCTACAATCATAACTTCTTCCCTCATAATAATTTCGGTAGCATCATGAATAAATTCAACAATATAACCATCACATAAAGCATTTTTTTATGACACAAAATCATAGAAAACTTATTACTCTCCACATAAGCAAATTTCTTCTCATCAATAGTAGTCGGAGCAAACTCAACAAAATAACTATCATGAGAGTGAAAATTAAAATCATGATGACAAGTTTCATGGTTATCAGTATTCTTTATAGCATACATGTCATCACCATAATCATCATAGATAGCAACTTTGTTATCATAGTCAATTGAAGCCTCATCCAAAATGGTGGATTCATCACTAAATAAAGTCATGACCTCTCCAAATCCACTTTCATCATTATAATCATCATAACTAGGAGGCATGTAATCATTATAACAAATTTGCACATCAAATCTTGGGGGACTAAAAATATCATCTTCATAAAACATAGCATCCCCAAGCTTATGGCTTTTCATATCATTAGCATCATGGATATTCAAAGAATTCATACTAACAACATTGCAATCATGCTCATCATTTATACCAAACATTCTATTGAATTCTTCTTCTATCAATTGAGCATAATTAGCTCAATTTTCCTTTCCATCATTTTCACGAAATACATTATAAAGATGAATAATATGATGCAAACTCAATTCCATTTTTTGTAGTTTTCTTTTATAAACCAAACTAGTGATAAAACAAGAAACTAAAAGATTCAATTGCAAGATCTAAAGATATACCTTCAAGCACTCACCTCCCCGGCAACGGTGCTAGAAAAGAGCTTGATGTCTACTACGCAACTTTACTCTTGTGGACTCGTGTTGGGCCTCCAAGTGCGGAGTTTTGTAGGACAGTAGCAATTTTCCCTCAAGTGGGTGACCTAAGGTTTATCAATCCATGGGAGGCGTAGGATGAAGATGGTCTCTCTCAAACAACCTTGCAACCAAATAACAAAAAGTGTCTTGTGTCCCCAACACACCAAATACAATGTAATTTGTATAGGTGCACTAGTTTGGCAAAGAGATGGTGATACAAGTGTAATATGGATAGTTGATATTGGTTTTTCTAATAAAAACAATAAAAAACAGCATGGTAGCAATTGATAAAACGGAGCACAAACGGTATTGCAATGCTTGAAAATGAGGCCTAGGGTCCGTAGTTTCACTAGTGCAATCTCTCAACAATGCTAATCTAATTGGATCATATAACCATCCCTCAAAGTGCGATGAAGAATCACTCCAAAGTTCCTATCTAGCGGAGAACATAAGAAGAAATTGTTTGTAGCTATTCTTTCCGATCGTTCTATCCAAGAGTTCATACTAAAATAACACCAAGTTATTCTTTCCGATCGATCTATCAAGAGTTCGTACTAAAATAACACTAAGTTATTCTTTCCGATCAATCTATCAAGAGTTTGTACTAAAATAACACCAAAGAAAATTCAGATTCATAATACTCAATCCAACACAAAGAACCTCAAAGAGTTCCCCAAGATTTCTACCAGAGAAACAAAAGACAAGAACGTGCATCAACCCCCATGCATAGATTACCCCAATGTTACCTCGGGAATCCGCGAGTTGAGTGCCAAAACATATATCATGTGAATCAATATGATACCCCATTGTCACCACGGGTATTCATAGCAAGACATACATCAAGTGTTCTCAAATCATAAAAGTATTCAATCCGATAAAACAAAATCTCAAAGGGAAAACTCAATTCACAACAAGATAGAGAGGGGAAAACACCATATGATCCAACTATATACAAAGCCCGCGATACATCAGGATCGTGACATCTCAAGAACACAAGAGAGAGAGAGATTAAACACATAGCTACTGGTACAAACCCCCAGCCCTGAGGGTGGACTACTCCGTCCTCATCATGGTGGCCGCCGGGATGATGAAGATGGCCACCGGTGATGATTTCCCCCTCTGGCGGAGTGCCAGAATTTGGTCTAGATTGGTTTTTCGTGGCTATAGAGGCTTGCGGCGGTGGAACTTCTGATCTAGGGTTATCTTCGGGGGTTTTGGAATATTTGGGAATTTATAGGGCAAAGAGGCGGTGCGGGAGGCCACTGAGGTGGGCACAACCCACTAGGGCGCGCCCAGGTGGGTTGTGCCCCCCTTGGGGCACCCCTCTGGTACTTCTCTGGTCCATCTTGGGTGTTCTGGTCCATAAAAATTCTCCAAAAAGTTTCGCGGTGTTTGGACTCGGTTTGATATTGGTTTCCTGCGAAGTAAAAAACAAGCAAAAACAGCAACTGGCACTAGGCACTATGTCAATATGTTAGTCCCAAAAAATGATATTAAGGTGCTATCAAATGATTGTAAAAAATCCAAGAATGATAATATAACAGCATGGAACAATAAAAAATTATAGATACATTGGAGACGTATCATGTACCCAATTGTTTCCTTAGGGTATCCTATGAAGACACACTTCTCCGATGTGGGTTCGAGCTTATCAGGCTGAAGCCTTTTGACATAAGTGTCACAACGCCAAACTTTAAGAAACGACAGCTTAGGTTTCTTGCCAAACCACAGTTCATATGGTGTCGTCTCAATGGATTTAGACGGTGCCCTATTTAACGTGAATGCAGTTGTCTCTAATGCATAACCCCAAAACGATAGTGGTAAATTGGTAAGAGACATCATAGATCACACCATATCTAATAAAGTACGGTTACAATGTTCGGACACACCATTACGCTGTGGTGTTCCAGGTGGCGTGAGTTGTGAAACTATTCAACATTATTTTAAATGAAGGCCAAACTCGTAACTCAAGTATTCGCCTCCACGATTAGATCGTAGAAACTTTATTTTTTTTGTAATGACGATTCTCCACTTTACTCTGAAATTCGTTGAACTTTTCAAATGTTTCAGACTTGTGTTTCATCAAGTAGATATTCCCATACCTACTCAAATCATCTGTGAAGGTCAGAAAATAATGATACCCGCCGCGTGCTTCAACACTCATTGGACCGCATACATCGGTATGTATTATTTCCAATATGTCATTGGCTCGCTCCATTGTTCCGGAGAACGGAGTTTTAGTCATCTTGCCCATGAGGCATGGTTCACAAGTATCAGATGATTCATAATCAAGTGATTCCAAAAGCCCATCTGCATGGAGTTTCTTCATGCGCTTTACACCAATATGACCTAAACGGCAGTGCCACAAATATGTTGCACTATCATTATCAACTTTGCATATTTTGGCATCAATATTATGAATATGTGTATCACTATGATTGAGATTCAATAAACCATTCACATTGGGCGTATGACCATAGAAGGTTTTATTCATGTAAACAGAACTGTTGGGAAATGTTGCATGGAAAACAAAAAAAAATTCTACGCACATGCAATGATCTATCCATGGAGATGCATAGCAACGAGGGGGAGAGTGTGTCTATGTACCCTCGTAGACTATAAGCGGAAGCATTTCACAATGTGGTTGATGTAGTCAAACTTCTTCATGCTTCAACCGATCAAGTACCGAACGCACGACACCTTCGCGTTTTGCACACGTTCAGCTCGGTGACGTCCCTCGCCTTCTTGATCCAGCAAGACATCGAGGTAGTAGATGAGTTCCATCAGCATGACGGCGTGGTGACGGTGATGGTGAAGTTATCCTCGCAGAGCTTCGCCTAAGCACTACGAAAATATGATCGGGGGTGTAAACGGTGGAGGGGGGCGCCACACACGGCTAAACAATCGTCTGTTGTATGCTAGGCACCCCCTCCCACATATATATAGGTGGGAGGGAGGAAGGAGCAGCCAAAGGAGGCGCCCAAGTAGGAGGAATCCTACTTGGGGTCCCTCCCAAGCCGCGCCCCCTTCTTTCCTTATTTGGAGTGCGGGGAAAGGCAGGGAGGGTGGCGCCCCTCCCTTTCCTTTCTCCCATGAGAGGGAAAGGCGGGAGGGGCTAGACATCCCCCTTTTACTTCCCTAGGGCTGTCCAAACAAGTGGAGGGGCGCACCAGCCCCCTAGTGGGCTGGTCTGTCCCTCCCTTTGGACCATTAAGCCCATAACTTGTCGGGGGGTGCCCGAAACCCCTTCCGGTGACCCGATTCCTTCCCCGTACGTCCCGAAACACTTCCGGTGTCCAAATACCATCATCCTATATATTGATCTTTACCTCTCGACCATTTCGAGACTCCTCGTCATGTCCGTGATCTCATCTGGGACTCCGAACAACATTCGTCACCAAATCATATAGCTCATATAACATTATATCATCAACGAACGTTAAGCGTGCGGACCCCACGGGTTCAAGAACTATGTAGACATGACCGAGACACCTCTCCGGTCAATAACCAATAGCGGAACCTGGATGCCCATATTGGCTCCTACATATTCTACAAAGATTTTTATCGGTCGAACCGTTATGACAACATGCGTAATTCCCTTTGTCTATTGGTATGTTACTTGCCCGAGATTCGATCGTCGGTATCGTCATACCTAGTTCAATCTCGTTACCGGCAAGTCTCTTTACTCATTCCGTAATACATCACCTCACGACTAACTCCTTAGTCATTTGCTTGCAAGCTTATGATGTGTATTACCGAGAGGGCCCAGAGATACCTCTCCGATACTCGGAGTGACAAATCTTAATCTCGATATATGCCAACTCAACAAACACCTTCGGAGATACCTGTAGAGCATCTTTATGATCACCCAGTTATGTTGTGACGCTTGATAGCATACAAGGTATTCCTCCGGTATCCGGGAGTTGCATAATCTCATAGTCGAAGGAATATGTATTTGACATGAAGAAAGAAATAGCAACAAACTGAATGATCATTATGCTAAGCTAACGAATGGGTCTTGTCCATCACATCATTCTCCTAATGATGTGATCCTGTTATCAAATGACAACTCATGTCCATGGTTAGGAAACCTTAACCATCTTTGATCAACTAGCTAGTCTAGTAGAGGCTCACTAGGGACACAGTGTTTGTTTATGTATACACACATGTATTTAAGTTTCCGATCAATGCAATGCTAGCATGAATAATAAACCTTTATCATGATTTAGGAAATATAATAATAACCATTTTATTATTGCCTCTACGGCATATTTCCATTAGTCTCCCACAAGCACTAGAGTCAATAATCTAGTTCACATCACCATGTGATTTAACACCCATAGTTCACATCGCCTTATGACCAACACCCAAAGAGTTTACTAGGGTCAATAATCTAGTTCACATCGCCATGTGATTAACACCCAAAGAGTACTAAGGTGTGATAATGTTTTTGCTTGTGAGAGAGGTTTAGTCAACGGGTCTGTCACATTCAGATCCGTATGTAATTTGCAAATTTCTATGTCTACAATGCTCTGCATGGAGCTACTCTAGCTAATTGCTCCCACTTTCAATATGTATCCAGATTGAGACTTAGAGTCATCCGGATTGGTGTCAAAGATTCCATCGACGTAACTCTTTACGATGAACTCTTTATCAACTCCATAACCGAGAAACATTTCCTTAGTCCTCTTTAGGTACCTTAGGATAATTTTGGCCGCTGTCTAGTGATCTACTCCTGGATCACTATTGTACCCCCCTGCCAAACTCATGGCAAGGCACACGACATGTCTGGTACACAGCATGGCATACTTTATAGAACCTATGACTGAGGCATAGGGAATGACTTTCATTCTCTCCATATATTTTGCCGTGGTCGGGTTTTGAGTCTTACTCAACTTCACACCTTGTAACACAGGCAAGAACCCTTTCTTTGACTGATCCATTTTGAACTTCTTCAAAACTTTATCAAGGTATGTGCTTTGTGAAAGTCCTATCAAGCGTCTTGATCTATCTCTATAGATCTTGATGCCTAATATATAAGCAGCTTCATCAAGGTCTTTCATTGAAAATTTCTTATTAAAGTATCCTTTTATGCTATCCAAAAATTCTATATCATTCCCGATCAACAATATGTTATCCACATATAATATCAGAAATGCTACAGAGCTCCCACTCACTTTCTTGTAAATACAAGCTTCACCATAAGTATGTATAAAACCATATGCTTTGATCACCACATCAAAGCGCATATTCCAACTCCGAGTTACTTGCACCAGTCCATAGATGGATCGCTGGAGTTTGCGCACTTTGTTAACACCTTTAGGATCGGCAAAACCTTCTGGTTGCATCATATACAACTCTTCTTTAAGAAATCCATTAAGGAATGCAGTTTTGACATCCATTTGCCAGATTTCATAATTATAAAATGCGGCAATTGCTAGCATGATTCGGACTGACTTAAGCATTGCTACGGGTGAGAAGGTCTCATCATAGTCAACTCCTTGAACTTTTCGAAAACCTTTCGCAACAAGTTGAACTTTGTAGATGGTGACATTACCATCAGCATCTGTCTTCTTCTTGAAGATCCATTTATTCTCAATGGCTTGCCGATCATCGGGCAAGTCCACCAAAGTCCATACTTTGTTCTCATACATGGATCCTATCTCAGATTTCATCGCCTCGAGCCATTTATCGGAACCTGGGGTCATCACAGCTTCTTCATAGTTTGTAGGTTCGCCATGGTCTAGTAACATGACTTCCAGAACAGGATTACCGTACCACTTTGGTGCAGATCGTGCTATGGTTGACCTACGAGGTTCAGTAGTAACTTGATCTGAAGTTTCATGATCATCATCATTAGCTTCCTCTCTAGTTGGTGTAGGCAGCACGGGAACAGATTTCTCTGTTGTGCTACTTTCCAAATTGAGAGAAGGTACAATTACCTAATCAAGTTCTACTTTCCTCCCACTTACTTTTTTCGAGAGAAACTCCTTCTCTAGAAAGGTTCCATTCTTGGCAACAAAGATCTTGCCTTCGGATCTGTGGTAGAAGGTGTACCCAATTGTTTCCTTCGGGTATTCTATGAAGACCCACTTCTCCTATTTGGGTTCGAGCTTTTCAGGCTGAAGCCTTTTGACATAAGTGTCGCAAACCCAAACTTTAAGAAACGACAGCTTAGGTTTCTTGCCAAACC
Source organism: Triticum aestivum (assembly GCF_018294505.1). Lineage (NCBI taxonomy): Eukaryota > Viridiplantae > Streptophyta > Magnoliopsida > Poales > Poaceae > Triticum > Triticum aestivum. The sequence continues at coordinate 333,221,397 of NC_057805.1, forward strand.
AAAGTTCATATGGTGTCGTCTCAATGAATTTAGACGGTGCCCTATTTAACGTGAATGCAGCTGTCTCTAATGCATAACCCAAACGATAGTGGTAAATCGGTAAGAGACATCATAGATCGCGCCATATCTAATAAAGTGCGATTACGACGTTCGGACACACCATTACGCTGTGGTGTTCCAGGTGGCGCGAGTTGTGAAACAATTCCACATTGTTTTAAATGAAGGCCAAACTCGTAACTCAAATATTCGCCTCTGTGATCAGATTGTAGAAACTTTATTTTCTTATTACGATCATTCTCCACTTCACTCTGAAATTCTTTGAACTTTTCAAATGTTTCAGACTTGTGTTTCATTAAGTAGATATACCCATATACCTACTCAAATCATCTGTGAAGGTCAAAAAATAACGATACCCACTGCGTGCCTCAATACTCATCGGACCGCATACATCGGTATGTATTATTTCCAATAAGTCATTAGCTCGCCCCATTGTTACAGAGAACGGAGTTTTAGTCATCTTGCCCATGAGGCATGGTTCGCAAGTATCAAATGATTCATAATCAAGTGATTCCAAAAGTCCTTCTGTATGGAGTTTCTTCATGCGCTTTACACCAATATGACCTAAATGGCAGTGCCACAAGTATGTTGCACTATCATTATCAACTTCGCATATTTTGGCATCAATATTATGAATATGTGTATCACTACGATCGAGATTCAATAAACCATTTACATTGGGTGTATGACCATAGAAGGTTTTATTCATGTAAACAGAACAACAATTATTCTCTAACTTAAATGAATAACCTTATTGCAGTAAACATGATCAAATCATATTCATGCTCAATGCAAACACCAAATAACATTTATTTAGGTAACACTAATCCCGAAGGTAGAGGGAGTGTGCAATGGTGATCGTACCAACCTTGGAATCACTTACAACACACATCATCACCTCGCCCTTAACTAATCTCTGTTTATTCTGCAACTCCTGTTTTTGAGTTACTAACCTTAGCAACTGAACTGGTATCAATTACCCAGGGGTTGCTATGAACACTAGTAAAGTACATATCAATAACATGTATATAAAATATATCTTTGTTCACTTTGCCATCCTTCTTATCCGCCAAGTATTTGGGGCAGTTCCGCTTCCAGTGACCATTTCCTTTGCAGTAGAGGCACTCAGTTTCAGGCTTGGGTCCAGCTTTGGGTTTCTTCATGGGAGCGACAGCTTGCTTGCCATTCTTCTTGAAGTCCCCTTTGTTTCCCTTGCCCTTTTTCTTGAAACTAGTGGTCTTGTTAATCATCAACACTTGATGCTCTTTCTTGATTTCTACCTTTGCCGATTTCAGCATCGCGAAGAGCTCGGGAATCATTTTCGTCATCCCTTGCATATTATAGTTCATCACAAAAGTTCTAGTAGGTTGGTGATAGTGACTAGAGAATTTTGTCAATCACTATCTTATCTGGAAGATTAACTCCCACTTGATTCAAGTTATTGTAGTACCCAGACATTCTGAGCACATGCTCACTGGTTGAGCTATTCCCCTCCATCTTGTAGGCAAAGTACTTGTCAGAGGTATCATACCTCCTGACACGGGCATGAGTCTGAAATACTAATTTCAGCTCTTGGAACATCTCATATGCTCCGTGGCGTTCAAAACATTTTGAAGTCCCGGTTTTAAGCCATAAAGCATGGTGCACTAAACTATTAAGTAGTCATCATATCAAGCTTTTGCCAAACGTTCATAACGTCTGCATCTGCTCCTGCAATAGGTCTGTCACCTAGCGGTGCATCAAGGACATAACTCTTCTATGCAGCAATGAGGGTAATCCTCAGATCACGGACCCAGTCCGCATTATTGCTACTATCATCTTTCAACTTAGTTTTCTCTAGGAACATATCAAAAATATAGGGGAGCTATATCATGAGCTATTGATCTACAACATAGATATGCAAAAACTATTAAGACTAAGTTCATGATAAATTAAGTTCAATTAATCAAATTACTAAAGAAATCCCACTTAAATAGACATCCCTCAAGTCATCTAAGTGATACATGATCCAAATCAACTAAACCATGTCCGATCATCACGTTGGATTGGGTAGTCATCAATGGTGAACATCTCTATGTTGATCATATCTACTATATGATTCACATTCGATCTTTCGGTGTCCAGTGTTCCGAGGCCATGTCTGTACATGCTAGGATCGTCAAGTTTAACCCAAGTATTCCGCATGTGCAAAACTGTCTTGCACCCGTTGTATGTGAACGTAGAGTCTATCACACCCGATCATCACGTGGTGTCTCAACACGATGAACTGTAGCAACGGTGCATACTCAGGGAGAACACTTTTACCTTGAAATTTAGTGAAGGGATCATCTTATAATTCTACCGCCGTACTAAGCAAAATAAGATGCATAAAAGATAAACATCACATGCAATCAAAATATGTGACATGATATGGCCATCATCATCTCGTGCTTTTGATCTCCATCTCCAAAGCATTGTCATGATATCCATCGTCACCGGCTTACACTTTGATCTCCATCGTTGCGTCGTAGTCGTCTCGCCAATTATTGCTTCTACAACTATCGCTAACGCATAGTGATAAAGTAAAGCAATTACATGGCGTATGCATTTCATACAATAAAGAGACAACCATAAGGCTCCTGCCGGTTGCCAGATATCTTAAAAAACATGATCATCTCATACAATAACATATATCACATCATGTCTTGACCATATTAGATCACAACATACCCTGCAAAAACAAGTTAGATGTCCTCTACTTTGTTGTTGCAAGTTTTACGTGGCTGCTACGGGTTTCTAGCAAGAACCATTTTTACCTATGGCAAAAACCACAACGGTGTTTCGTCAAGTTTGCTGTTTTAACCTTCTTCAAGGACCGACTGCAGTCAAATTCGATTCAACTAAAGTAGGAGAAACAGACACCCGCCAACCACCTTTATGCAAAACTAGTTGCATGTCAGTCTGTTGGATTCGGGGCTCCGTAGACCCAAGATGTGATTCAAACTCTGGGGTGCGTGCAAAGAACTCAACCTCCCCAGTCTGCCAACTTGTTGATCTCACGACCTAGCTCGATGAACTGGAATGGAAAGGGACTCAGCAGTTTACCTAGGTTCAGGCCACCTTGCGGTGTAATACTCTACTCCTGCTCTGTGGTGGATTAGCCTCGAGGTGGGCTGAGGATGAACTAGTACAAAGGGAGAACAACCTCAGGAGGCGTGTTCTTGTGTTTGTGTGAGCTGGTGAGGGCGCGGATGGTCTGAATGATCCGTCCCCCTCTATGGTGGTGGCTAGGCTATATTTATAGTGGCATGTCCTCTTCCCCCAAAATGAAGGCAGGAAGGGATCCCACAACAGCCAAATTCGAAGGGAGACAACTAGTACATCTTATCCTGATGAAAGGTGGTCTTCGCCTGCAAAGCTTTTGGTCGTGACGCCGTGGTGGGCTCGGCGATGACCTCCGTCCTGCTGTCCTGGCGGTCTTGGTCTTGTAGCACGGAAATGAAACATTTGGCTGATTCCTTGGGACTCCGCGTCTGCGCTTGCCTCTTTAGCACCAAAGAGGAAACCTGCTGTGCTACGCCCGCTGGCGCCCGCCTGGCCTTGGTCGCATTGGCTTGCATCACCTTAACCTCACAAGGTGGGCGCCTGCATAGAAAACTCCAGTCCTCAAGAGCCAGCCTAGGGAGGCCGCTCCTTCTGGAGGTCTTGGTGTCGTCCGCCTCGCGAGCCTTGGCCCCTTGCAAGGTCTTGTGTTGTTGGTGCTGAAGATGGGCCATACCAGGCCGTCGACGGAGCCACGCCGTGGGCCGCATGCAGGCAAGTCTGGGTACCCCGGTTCCCAGAACGCCGATAGTAGCCCCCGGGCCCAAGGCGCGCTCGGACTTGGCTTCGAGGCGAAGCCAAAGGGCAAGGGCGAAGCGCTGCGGGCCCCAACCACTTGCGGACCCGGTCTACACGTGGCGCTTGATGGGACGTGGGCGTCTCCGCTTCCCCATGCTGCCTCGGCAACCGTACCGGGCTGACAAAAAGGCTGGCGCCTGCCGGTGAACCTTCATTACCCTCCCTTCATCTTGCTCCAGATCCCTTTCTCTCCCTGCTTAGAGCGCCTCCAGATCTGCCGACCTCTCCCCGAGCTTGCCACCGATGGCAACTGAGAAGGCGAAGCCCGCCGATCCTTCTGCGCGCTCGGCCTCCTCACATGAGCCGGCCCTCAGTGCATCCACCATCACTGAGGAGAAGCACCTCGCTGCCGTGCTCTCGCTGACGGCGAGCAGCGACACTAAGGGGAGGGAGACAGTGCTCCGGGTTGGCTCCGCCAAGCGGGACACCTTGGGGGAAACCTTCTACCCCTTCTTCCTGCACAGCGTCTTTGCAGGACTCATCCCCCATTCTCCAATTTCTTCTTCGCCGTCCTCAACCATTACCAGATCCACGCCCTCCATCTCCATCCCAACTCCATCCTCCTCCTGTCGATCTTTGCCTTCTACTGCGAGGCATTTGTGGGGGTGGCGCCCTCCGTTGCACTGCTCCGCCACTTCTTCTATCTCCGGATGCACAGCACGACCCAGTGCTCTGGGTGCGTCTGCTTCGTCGCGTCTCATGGCAGCAACGCGATCTTGAGGGACGGGAAGAAGGTGGACGACTTTCGGTGCAAGTGGATCTTCATGGACGCCAAGCGCTCTCACGCTCGACTGGAGCTGCCGACCGTGATGCCGGCGAAGCTGGACCGGTGGGCTCACGAGAAGCTCACCGACCCCCGGGCAGTGCCGATGCTGGAGAAGATGACGGCAGACCTGGAGGCGGAGAAGCTAATAGGGGCCATGATCGTCAGGGAGTTCCTGACGCAGCGTCTGGCTCCGCTCCAGGCGCATTCGCACCCTCTGTGGAGTCTCAAGGGCGCGGAAGACGACCTCCGGCTGCGCCTGGAAGACTTGATCGGCGAGGAGCTGAGCAAGGCCGTGCGCACCTTGCTTGAGAAGGACCCGAGCGGCCTCCCAGAGGCCTATCTCCTGCTGTACCGTTGTGACGACGGGGCGGAAGTGGCCGTTGCCATGCCTGCCTTCAACGAGTGGGGGCTCGTGCTGCTCGCGCTCCCCAACTCCCCGGTGCCGGTGTCCTTCAGCGAGGTCTCCGGGAAGGTAGGGGAGGAAGACTCGGAGGCGACCCTAGAGGAGGTGGGGGAGAGCTCTCCTCCGCGGTCTCTTCGATGATGATGACACCGACGAATATCTAGTCGAGGGTTCCCCGCGCTCCACCGGGGTCGTCACGAGGTCCGGGGGTACCCCTCCGCGGAGGCCGGGATGAGGGACCCTGAAGAAGGGCGAGGCGGCGTTGCTTCCCCGGGGCGAAGCACCCGCCTTGCCGCCCGTCGCCGCTACTCCAGAGCCAGCCGCCCCGCGCCCGGCCGATCCTGAGGGCGCGGCAATGCCTGTGCCCAAGAAGCTCGGAGGCACCACGCTCCTGGCCAAGAGGAGGGCATACGTTGCTGATGACGAGTAAGTATTTCACCTTGTTTCTGCTTCCCATCCTGGATGCCATCCTCACGATATCCTCCTCCTAGTGGCCAGGCTGCAGCCAGCGATGAAGAGGAGGAAGGAGGAGGCCAGGGCCTATGAGGCCACGCGTCCTACTGCAGCCGTGGCGACCCTGGCGCGGGAGGAAGGGCCCACCTCGCGTCTGCCCATGACGGAGCGAGCCTCTCGAGGCTCGGTGGCCCAGCCTCAGGAGAAGACCGCCTTTGTGGCCAAGCCAATTCCGGGAGCGCCCGTCTCCAGCGCACCCGCTGGTGGTTCGAGGGATCCGAAGCCCCCTGCCATCCTTGCCGCCGCTGCGTCGCCGGTGCCACCTCCTCCCCAAGTCCTCACGCTGGCGGATCATGGCTCCTCTGCCATGCCCAGTGCTTTGGAGGAGGCCTTCACCGTGCTGGACCAGCTCCAGACTAATCTTCAGGGCACCGACCGGCACATGGCGACGGGGCATCTAGGGCTGGTCTCGGGGTGGCTCCAGGCCGACTCGTCCATCAGGACAGCCTGGGGCCAGGCCGCCGCCATGGAGGGCAGGAAGGTGGCCGGCAAGGCCACAGCTGCTCGCGACACAATGCTGACCGATGCAGCGGCTGCCAAGGAGCGCTGCCACATGGTGGAGGCCGAGCCGAAGGCCCTTCGCGACGAACAAGCCACCCGCACCCGCCGTCTCGAGGAGCAGGAGGAGGAGCTGAAGGCTCGGGAGACCGTGCTTGCCAACTGCGACGCCGAGCTGGAGCAGGCAGCCCAGGAATAGGCCGCGGAGTGGAGCCGCCTGGGGAAGCTGAAGGAGGAGACGAAGGCGGCCCAGGCGTCCCACACCAAGCTTGTCTCCGAGGAGAAGGCCCGGCTGGAGGCCAGGGAGAAGTCCCTCTCCGTGGTTGAGGAGGTGGCCGCCGCGGGGCGCGGCGCCTTCGTCTTCCTCGAGTCGAGGTTTCGCGCAACGCTGCAGGACCTTTATGGGGAAGGGTACGAGAAGCCGCTGGCGACTCCGGAGGAAGGCCCCACTAGGCTGCTCCCCAAGCTTGCCGCGGTGCTCGAGGGCATCATCGTCGGAGTGGGCCCCATGGTGGACGGAGAGGCTCGCGTGCTTTTTACCTCGGTCGCGACGCGCATCTTCAGCCACCTCCACCTTTAGGACCCTAGTTTTGACCTTGGCGTGCTTCTCGAACCCGTGGCCCTGAGCTCCACGACGCTGCCACCGAGGCCATGGGGAAGCAGTGGAGGCCCTGCTGCAGAAGTTCCTCTGCGTCGACCCCGTGACCGTGGTTGGTGGCAAGGATGGCGGCGACGTTGTTGATGACAGGCCTCCCCAGGCGAGGGGCGGCGGCATCCAAGGCTGAAGAAGAGGTTCGAAGGCGGCGCTTCCCCCTGTTTTAACCCTACAACATTTACCATGCCTCATGGAGGCATGAGACTTCTGCTTTGAGTTTCAAGAGACAATATGTTTTGTAATAATTTGCTAGGATTTCGTGACTCCCTTTCCGCTTGCTTTAGTGTTCTGCGTTCGCAGGGCCTGGCCCCGCGCATACCTCAGCCGCCGTTGGGGCGTCCGGATCACCAGGACGAGACTAAGGGGTGAGGGGCTACGTGACCAGTGAGGCCCCTGAGTCGCGATGCTCGGTCCCCTTTGACGTACGAACGACTCTCAGGAAGGAGACGTGAATGTTGTTTATAGCGTTCTGCGTCGGCAGGGCCCGGCCCCGCGCATACCTCAGCCGCCATTGGGTCGTCCAGATCACCAGGACGAGACCAAGGGGTGAGGGATACATGACCAGTGAGGCCCCTGAGTTGCGATGCTCAGGGGTCCCCCTTGCTGTACGAACAACACTCCATACCTTTCCGCCAGGCTTTCTCTCGGGAGGGACGCGAGAAGACCAGGTCCAAGGGACCTGGTGAGGTGGTGTACGCCAGGCGTGACCTGAGCGTAGCCCCCATGCCTAGCCCCCTCGTGCGACCCTCTAGAGGGGAAGGTGGTGCGATGAGGCTGAGCAGCGAGCCTGGTGGCTCTCCTGAGGTGACTGCAGCCGCCAGGTTGCCCTCAGTTGTTTATTCACCAGCGCGGAGCATGGTGCTTCCGCTCTTGCACGGGCATAGTCGCTCCTCGACCGTGTCGTCTGCCAGCGCAGAGCATGGGGCTTACACTGGTTCGTTGGTGGGAGCTCCCTTTGAGGGGAGACTCTGGGGCGCGTATAGCCCTGTCCTGGCACGTGGCTTGCACGGCAGGGCTAGAGGAGGTGTATATGGGCACTCGTGAGCCAGCGCGGGACTCACGAGGCCCTACCTCAAGGAGGGTTGCGCTTGAATTTGGTTCGGAACATTTGTAAGGGTCCTGCGAGATGGTTAGGCAGCCTGCGCCGAGTGAATCTCCTGAGGTTATCGCATGAGAAAGCAAAACACCAACGACCCCAGGATGTGACGTGAACGGGGCCCGCCTGCCAAAGAGAGCTCAGCCATTGGATTTGTCGACATTGCAGGGATGGACCCGAGCACAGACGCCGTGCCCAGTCTTCTAATGTGAAGGTCCTGAAGAAAGACAACCGGCGCGCGGCTCCCGCGGCGGTGAGGCACTGGGTCGCGCGCCCTAACTTATCCGCTCTCGATTAGCTCATGCGAGAACAAGGCACCATGGACCATGGGAGGTGACTTGCACGGGAGCTGGCCCGCGAGCCAGAGCTCAACCACTTGGGTTTAGCGACCCTGTAGGGACAGACCCGAGCACAGACGCTGTGCCAGTCCTTAATCATGAGGCGGTCGTGGGCGTGTTTGCAAGGGCGTACGACGTTCATGGCGATGAAGCACCAGACAGACAGGTGATAATCATAAAGCAACTCATGAAAGAGTAAGGCCAGTTCTAATATATGCGAAAAATGATACATGCCACAGGGACAGACCCACACGGCTTGGGGATAAGGCAGCCCGAGGGGCGCCCCCAACTGAACAAACCAAAAAGTGTCACCTGGCATCATTGCTGAAGAAGTGTTGGAGTAGCTGAAGACGCGTGCTGCTGAAGTTGCTCCTCACGAGTCGTCCAGGTCCTGAGCCTCATGAGGCTCCGGAGGCTCGAGAGGGGCCAGCGCCTCCTCCGATAGGATCGCCAGGTGCCTGGCCTCGTGAGCCGCCAGGATGCTTTGCATGTAGCGCTGATGCGCGGCAACCCCATTCAGTAGGCCGAAAGGCATGCGAACATAGCTGTGAGGGGGGCCCTCGCACCGGCCAACGTGGGATGACCAGAAGAGCTCCTGAGATGCGGCCCTGTGGAGCCCTGGGATGTTGATGCAGATGTGCAACTCGCTGCCCTCGTCAGGAGCGGGAGCTGCGCTAGGGGGTGCGGGGCGACGCTCACCTCTCATGGTTCTTGCCTCCCGAAGCTCCTTGATTGCCTTGGCGATGAACTCCTGAGCGCCTGGCGCCTTGCGCCCTGCGCTCTCCTGGCGGAAGTGCGTGTTGAAGCACGCCTCCACATGATGCCCGAACGCCTCCCTCGTGACACTGGCCAGGTCTGAGGCCCTCCAGAAGAGAGCCCCCGAGCCCAGCATGAGAGGGGCACCAGGCGCGCCTTCCTATGCAAGAGGGGAAGGCGCCCCGTCAGTGGGCGCAGGTCCTGAAGCACGATCGTCGAACGCCCCGTCCTCCTGAGGTCCTAGGCGGAGAAACTGCTGCTTCTTCTTGGGGATGATCTCAGGAGGGTAGACGGCGCCCGCGTCATCTCGGTTCTCGACCACTGCAGCCTGGTAGGCGCGCTCGAGGGAGCACATCGCATCCTTTTCGTCGCAGGTGACCATGATGATGCCTCCGCTCCCTAGCATCTTGACGACATTGTAGCCATGGTGGGTCGCAGCCATAAACTTGGCTAGAGTCGGGTATCCAAGGATGGCGTTGTACGGGAGGCGGATGTTGGCGACGGCGAAGTCGATGAGCTCAGTGCGGTAGTTGTCGCGCTTGTCAAAGGTGACAGGGAGGCGGATCTGCCCTATCGAGGTGGTGGAGCCGTCGATCACTCCCGAGAAAGGCTTGGTAGGCTGAAGCTGGTCGTATGGTGCCTGGAGCCTGTCAAACGTCTCGACAGAGAGGACATTGAGTCCCGCGCCGCCATCGATGAGTGTCTTGGTGACGATGATGTTGCTGATGGTAGGCGAGCAGAGCATTGGGAGCGCGCCAGTGGTGGCCGCACGCTTGAGCTGGCCAGTAGAGTCGAAGGTGATGGCGTACTTGGACCACCTGAGTGGACGCGTCGCCTCGAGCTTGGGGAGGGCCGCGTTCAGCTCTCGAGCGAACTGCTTGAAGATGCGATGGGAGGCAGGGGCCTGAGCGCTGCCTAGGATCCAAGCGATGGCACGAGGCTCTTGGAAGCCCCCAACCCCATCATCTTGGTGGTGGTCATCGTTTCTCCTTAGTGGTGGCGGCAGCGGAGGAAGGCCAACGTTGCCCTGAGGACGGTCCTCCCGAGGTTGATCCCTCCAGGGGCCCTCACGAGTCTGATCACGCCAGTCCTAGTGGGGGTCACGGTTATCCCAGCGTCCTCCACCTCGACCTCCTCCACGGCCATAGCCTCGGTCGTTGCGCTCAAGGCAGCGACCAAGGCGCCCGTCGCGGATGGCCCTGAGCTCTTGGCAGTCATTGGTGTTGTGGCTGTGCACGTTGTGGAAGACACAGAACGGGTGGCTGCCCTTGGATGACTCCGGGTGGTCGCAGCCGCGCTTCATCTCAGGTTCAGCGGCGAGCACAGCTGGACCCTTACACTTCACGTCCTTGGCCTTGGCCTTCTTATCTTCTGGATCGGCCTCCGGGAGCTCAAGGAGAGAGAGGCAACCTTCCTCAGCCCTCGCGCACCTAGTTGCCATGTTGAACATCTCCAGGGCCGAGCTCAGGTCCTCGTGTATGGCGAGCTCTTCCTTCATCTTGACATCCCGGACACCATCAGTGAACACCGAAATGATGGCCTCATCCGACACCTTGGGAATCTTGAGGTGAACGTTAGTGAAGCGCTGGATGTATTTGTGCAAGGTCTCTCCTGGTGCTACTTGATGCGCCTCAGGTCACCCGCAGCAGGTGCACAATCACGAGTGCCCTAGAAGTTGGTGATGAAGCGCTCTCTCATCTCATCCCAGGAGGAGATCGATCCCGCGGGGAGGTTCAGGAGCCACGAGCGCGCACCATCTTTGAGGGCCATGGGAAACCAGTTCGCCATGACCTTCTCGTCGCCGTTGGCCGCCTCGATACTCAGCTCATAGAGCTGGAGGAACTCGGCAGGGTCGGGGGTGCCATCGTAGCGCGGAGGCAGATCTGGCTTGAACATCCCTCGCCAAAAGACGCGGCGTAGCTCCGGGGTGAACGCACGGCAACCCGTCGTGGAGGTGGAGCCTGATCTTGGCGCTCGCGCACCACCTCCTCAGGCGGCACGCGGTCTTGACGTGGCGGTGGTGGGAGCGCACACGCCTCCCCTTGGGGCTGCTGCACCACCTGGCAGCTTTCTTCGTCATGCCCCGGCGCCCTGCGTGGCGGGTCACGCCGGGGGGCCTCACGCCTTGGCTCGAGGACGACGTCTTGCCTGGGAGGTGGAGGAGGTGCACCGTGGGCCACGTCGCCCGCAAGAGGTGGCGGGGGAGGCAGCGAGCGGGACAGTGCAAGGGCCTCTCCAGCAGCGATGACGAGCTTGGCGATGCGGTCTAGCCAGTCCTCATAGAGGTCATCGGTCGGGCGATAGCGCAGAAGCTCGCGTGCCATGAGTAATGCAGCCTGCGCATTCACCGGCCTGCGACGAGCGTGGGAAGATGAAGCAGCCGCCGGAGTCAGTGACGGAGTGGCGGTGCGCCCATCATGCCGCACAAAAGGCTGCAGCGATGAAGCCTGCTGCTCATGGGCCGTGGGGCCCATAGCGGCGTTTGCTGCAGGCGATGGGGAACGACGGGGAGCATCGTCACCTGCAAGCGCTGTCTGGGCATCGCGAGCGGCGAGGGCAGCCCGACGCTCAGCACGAACTCGACGAGCATCGGCCATAAGTATGGGGAACGGTGGCGGATCGACCGGTGGAAGAGAGGCTCCGACGAACCCCTACCTAGCACGCCAAATGTTGGATTCAGGGCTCCGCAGACCCAAGATAGATTCAAACTCTGGGGTGCGTGCGAAGAACTCAACCTCCCCAGAATGCCAACTCGTCGATCTCATGACCTAGCTTGATGAACTGGAATGGAAAGAGACTCAGCAGTTTACCCAGGTTCGGGCCACCTTGCGGTGTAATACCCTACTCCTGCTTTGTGGTGGATTAGCATTGAGGTGGGCTGAGGTTGAACGGGTACAAAAGGAGAACAACCTCAGGAGGTGTGTTCTTGTGTTTGCGTGAGCTTGTGAGGGTGCGGATTGTCTGAATGATCCGCCCCCTCTGTCGGATTTAGGGTTCCGCAGACCCTGAGAGGTTCAAACTCTGGGGTGCGTGCGAAGAACTCTCCCTCCCAGTCTGCCCGCTCAATGATTCCACGGCCTAGCTCGTCGAACCCAAGGGACAAGAGACATGGCAGTTTATCCATGTTCGAGCCACCTTGCGGTGTAATACCCTACTCCAGCTTTGTGGTGGATTGCCTCGAGGGGCTGAGGATGAACTAGTATAGTGGTTGAACGGCCTCAGGAGGTGAGGTGTTCTTGAGCTCGATGAGCTGGTGAGACGGTCAGGGTGGAATCAATTCGTCCTCCTCTATGGTGGTGGCTAGGTCCTATTTATAATGGCCTTGGTCCTCTTCCTAAATGTAGGCGGGAAGGGATCCCACAACGGCAAAATTTGAAGGGAGACAACTAGTACAAGCTATCCTGACAAAAGTGGTCTTCGCCTGCAAAAGGCTCTAGTGGTGACGCTGCGGTGGGCTCCGCGATGACCTTCGTCCTGGCGGTCTTGGTCTTGTTGCACCGATATGGAAACCTTTGCTTGATTCCTCGGGACCCCACGCCTGCTCTTGCCTCCTTAGCACCAAAGAGGGAACTGGTACACTGCGCCCGCTGGCGCCCGCCTGGCCTTGGTCGTCATGGCTTACGTTATATGAACCTCGCGAGGTGCACCTTGCATAGATATCTCCGCTCCTCGGGAGCCAGCCTAGTGAGGCCGCCCCCAGGGAGGTCTTGGTGTCATCCGCCTCGCGAGGCTTGGCCCCTCGCGAGGTTCTTGGGTTGTTGTTGCTGAAGCTGGGCCATACCAGGGCCGTTGACGGAGCCACGCCGTGGGCCGCAGGAAGGCAAGTTTGGGCACCACCATTCGCAGGATGCCGACAGTAGCCCCCGGGCCCAAGGCACGCTCGAACTTGGTTTGAGGCGAAGCCAAAGGGCAAGGGCAGAGCGCCGCAGGCCCCAACCACCTGCTGCCTCGGTTGACGCATAGCGATTGATGGAACGTGGGCGCCTCCGCTTCCCCATGCTGCCTCGGCAACCGTCCTTGCCTGACAAAAAGGCTGTCGCCCACTACAGGGCTTTCATTGCCCTTCCTTCGTCTTGCTCCAGATCCCCTTCTCCTTCTCGCCCAGAGAGCCTCCAGATCCACCGAAACTCTCCCCCAAGCCCGTAGTCGATGGCCACCGACAAGGCGAAGTCCGGGCGCTCGCCCTCCTGGTTCGAGCCTGCCCTGAGCACGCCCACAGTCACGGAGAAGAACCTCGCCGTCACGCTCCGGGTGACGCCGGGCAGCAGCAACGAGGGGGAGGAGGCGGCGCTTTGGGCCGGCTCCGTCAAGCCGGAAACCTTTGGCGGTACCTTCTATCCCTTCTTCCAGCACAGCGTCCTCGCGGGGCTGGTCCCCCTTTCTCCTGTTTCTTCTACGCCGTCCTCCGCCATTATAATCTCCACACCCTCCATCTTCATCCCAACTCTATCCTCCTCCTGTCAATCTTCGCCTTCTACTGCGAGGCGTCCGTAGGGGTGATGCCGTCCATGGCGCTGCTCCGCCATTTCTTCTACCTCCGGGTCAAGGAGGGCCAGTGTTTGGGGTGCGCCAACTTTGTCGCGGCCAACGATAGCAACGCAATTTCGCGAGCCGGGAAGAAGGTGGAGGACTTTGGGAACAAGTGGGTCCTCATGGACGCCAAGCGCTCCTACCGTCGGCTGGGGCTGCCGACCGGGCTGACAGCGCCTCAAGAGGGGTGGAATCATGAGAAGCTCACCGATCCCCGGGTGGGGCAGTTGATGGAGAAAATGGTGGCCGATCTGAAGCCAAACGACCCGAAGGCGGAGAAGCTGATGGGGGCCATGATCATCAAGGAGTTCCTGACGCAGTGCCTGGAGCCAGGCACACCCACGCCCCCTGTGGGAGTTTAAAGGCGCAGAAGACGATCTCCGGCTGCGCGCGGATGACTTGTCCAAGGAGGAGCTAGACCAGATCCTGCGCACCTTGCTCGGGAAGGACCAGGGCTGCCCTCCGGACTCCCATCTTCCGTTGTACCATCGCCCGGACGGAGAGAAGATCGCCGCCACCATGCCTAATTTCGACGAGCGCGGGTGATCGCTCTCTGACTATAGCGCCAGAAAAGCTCCTGTCTGCTAGGACTACGTTGGTATTTCCCCAAAGAGGAAGGGATGATGCAGCACATTGACGGTAGGTATTTCCCTCAGTGAAGAAACCAAGGTTATCGAACCAGTAGGAGAACCAAGCAACACAACATAAACAACACCTACACACAAATAACAACACCTCGCAACCCGACGTGTTAAAGGGGTTGTCAATCCCTTTCGGGTAACGATGCCAGAAATTGGTAATAGATTGAAATAATAGATCGCAAATAAAATAAAGTGCAACAAAGTATTTTTGTATTTTTGGTTTAATAGATCTGAATAAAAATGCAAAGGAAAAGTAGATCGCAAGCAAATATATGAGAAAGAAGACCCGGGGGCCGTAGGTTTCACTAGTGGCTTGTCTCGAGAAAGATAGCAAACGGTGGGTATACAAATTACTGTTGGGCAATTGATAGAACTTCAAATAATTATGACGATATCCAGGCAATGATCATTACATAGGCATCACGTCCAAGATTAGTAGCCGACTCCTGCCTGCATTTACTACTATTACTCCACACATCGACCGCTATCCAGCATTCACCTATTGTATTAAGTTCATGGAAAAACAGAGTAATGCAATAAGAACGATGACATGATGTAGACAAGATCCGTTTATCTATTGCGTAGATATAGATCCCATCTTTTTATCCTTAGTAGCAACGATACATATGTGTCGATTCCCTTTCTGTCACTGGGATCAAGCACCGTAAGATCGAACCCACTACCGAGCACCTCTTCCCATTGCAAGATAAATAGGTCAAGTTGGCCAAACAAAACCCAAATAAGAAATACGAGGCTATAAGAGATCAAAGAAACTGAAATAACTTTCATGGATATAAAAAGATATAACTGATCATGAAATCGAAGTTCATCAGATCCCAACAAACACACCGCAAAAAGAGTTACATTATATGGATCTCCAAGAGACCATATTGAGAATTCAGTGAGAGAGAGAGAAAGCCATCTAGCTACTAACTACGGACCCGAAGGTCTACAAAGAACTACTCACGCATCATCGAAGAGGCACCAATGGAGGTGGTGAACCCCATCCGAGATGGTGTTTAGATTGGATCTGGTGGTTTTGGACTCTGCAGCGGCTGGATGAATATTTCGTCGACTCCCCTAGGGTTCTGGTATTTTTGGGGTATTTATAGAGCAAAGAGGCGGTCCGGGGGGCACCCGAGGTGGGCACAACCCACCAAGGTGCGCCTGGGCCTCCTGGCGCGCCCTGGTGGGTTGTCCCCTCCTCGGGGCTCCCCCCAGGTGCAACCAGGGCCCAATGTGTTCCTTCTGGCCCATAAAAAATCATCGTGGAGTTTCGTGGCATTTGGACTTCGTCTGATATTGATTTCCTGCGATGTAAAAAACATGGAAAAACAACAACTGGCCCTTGGCACTATGTCAATAGGTTAGTACCAAAAATTATATAAAATGATTATAAAACATCCAAGATTGATAATAAAACAACATGGAACAATCAAAAATTATAGATACGTTGGAGACGTATCAGCATCCCCAAGCTTAACTCCTACTCGTCCTCGAGTAGGTAAGTGATAAAATCAGAAATTTTGATGTGGAGTGCTGTTTATCATGTCATATCATATTCTTTTCTTTATAGCATGAACATTTGGACTTTTATGTGATTCAAAGCAATAGTCTAGTTTTGACAAAATAATTTAGATACTCAAGCATATCAACAAGCAACCATGTCTTTCAAAATATCAAAGCTAAAATAAGTTATCCCTAGCCTATCATGCTCAAACATTGATCCATTCATGAAACACACTCGAATATTAGCTACACCCAATACTCAAGTACAATCATATTGCCTCCTAGTTGGTGCTTTTGTAAGAGAGGATGGAGACTCAAATTCAAAATAAAAATTGCATAAAGTAAAAGAAAGGCCCTTCGCGGAGGGAAGTAGGGATTTTTAGAGGTGCCAGAGCTCAAAGCGAAAAAAATTAGAGATCAAAACATTTTGGGAGGTGTATCCATCCCACCAACGAAAATGACTCAGAGTTCCGGACACTTTCCATGCTAGATATGCCATAGGCGGTTTCCAAACAGAAAATAAAGTTTATTCCTTTTTCCACCATACTTTCACTTTCCATGGCTAACCGTATCCACGGGTGCCCTCCATACCAACACTTTCCAAGGAATTTATTATTTGACAACATAAAGTAAATCCAATTTTGCATTTCGGGACTGGGCATCCCTAAAACCTTTGCCTTACTCTCGTGCAATGACAAGAGAATAAACACTCATCGTGAGAATAACACATCCAACATGGAAAATATTAGCCACCCGTTACCGTTTCGCGAGCGAAACAAACACACAAAAGAGAAGTTTATTTTGAAAATTAGAGATGGCACATGCAAATTGCTTAGAACGGCAAAAGAATACCGCATATAGGTAGATATAGTGGACTCACGTGGCGAAACTAGTTTAAAAGGATTTTGGATGCACAAGTAGAGGTCATACTTAGTGCAAAATGAAGGCTAGCAAAAAGATTGAGAAGCGACCAACCAAGAAACGAAAAATCACAAACCTTAACACCAATATTCTTACTAGAGCACAATTACTCATCAACGTAACACACATATCACATCATCGTATCTCAAAACTATTACTAAGAATCAAGTTTATTTTGTCCAATGATCTTCATGACATTTTTCTTTTCTTTTCCTTTATCCTTCTTGGATATCTATCACTTTGGGACTAATTTTCATGTGTTGCTTTTCATAAGCTCAAACAAATATAAGTGAAGATCATGAGCATAATTCTTTTATTTCTCTCAAAATAATTTAAGTGAAGCAAGAGAGAATTTCTTTAAAAATTTACTAACTCTCAAATAAATCTAAGTGAAGCAAGAGAGCATTTCTTCAAAAATAATAAGCACACCGTGCTCAAAAAGATATAAGTGAAGCACTAGAGCATGTCCTGGCTCATAAAAGATTTAAGTGAAGAACAGAGAGCAATTCTAACAAGTCATGATATAATTTTGGCTCTCTCAAATAGGTGTGTCCAGCAAGGATTGATGACTTAAAACACAAAATAAAACAAGCAAAGACTCATATCATACAAGACGCTCCAAGCAAAACACATATCATGTGACGAATAAAAATATAGCCTCGAGTAAAATTCCAATGGTCGTTAGAAGAAAGAGGGGATGCCACTCGGGGGCATCCCCAAGCTTAGTTGGTTGCTCATTCTTGGATAATAGCTTGGGATGCTGGGGCATTCCCAAGCTTAGGCTCTTCTATCCTTCTTTCATCCATCGTAAGATAACCCAAAACTTGAAAACTTCAATCACACAAAACTCAACAAAACCTTCGTGAGATCCGTTAGTGTAAGAAAAATAACTTACTACTATAAGTGTTGTATCAAACCAATTCGTATTTTTTTATTATATCTACTGTATTCCAACTTTTCTATGGCAAAAACTCACCAAAGAAAATCATAGAGCCATCAAAATAAGCACACAACACAAAGAAAATTGAATCTATCAAAACAGAACAGTCTGTAGCAATCTGACTTTTGCGAATACTTCTGGAACTCCAAAAATTTGTATATTAATCTGCACACAAAGGACAACACCTCGCAACCCGACGTGTTAAAGGGGTTGTCAATCCCTTCCGGGTAACGATGCCAGAAATTGGTAATAGATTGAAATAATAGATCACAAATAAAATAAAGTGCAGCAATGTATTTTTGTATTTTTGATTTAATAGATCTGAATAAAAATGCAAAGGAAAAGTAGATCGCAAGCAAATATATGAGAAAGAAGACCCGGGGGCCGTAGGTTTCACTAGTGGCTTCTCTCGAGAAAGATAGCAAACAGTGGGTAAACAAATTACTGTTGGCAATTGATAGAACTTCAAATAATTATGACGATATCCAGGCAATGATCATTATACAGGCATCACGTCCAAGATTAGTAGACCGACTCCTACCCGCATCTACTACTATTACTCCACACATCGAACGTTATCCAGCATGCATCTAGTGTGTTAAGTTCATGGAAAAACGGAGTAATGCAATACGAACGATGACATGATGTAGACAAGATCCATTTATCTATTGCGTAGATATAGATCCCATCTTTTTATCCTTAGTAGCAATGATACATACGTGTCGGTTCCCTTTCTATCACTGGGACCAAGCACCATAAGATCGAACCCACTACCGGGCACCTCTTCCCATTACAAGATAAATAGATCAAGTTGGCCAAACAAAACCCAAATATCGAAGCAGAAATACGAGGCTATAAGAGATCATGCATATAAGAGATCAAAGAAACTCAAATAACTTTCATGGATATAAAAAGATATAACTGATCATAAACTCGAAGTTCATCAGATCCCAACAAACACACCACAAAAAGAGTTACATCATATGGATCTCCAAGAGACCATTATATTGAGAATTCAGCGAGAGAGAAAGCCATCAAGCTACTAACTACGGACCCGAAGGTCTACAAAGAACTACTCACGCATCATCGGAGAGGCACCAATGGAGGTGGTGAACCCCATCCGAGATGGTCTCTAGATTGGATCTGGTGGTTCTGGACTCTGCGGCGGCTGGATGAATATTTCGTCGACTCCCCTAGGGTTCTGGTATTTTTTGGGGTATTTATAGAGCAAAGAGGCAGTCTGGGGGGGGGGGGAGAGGTGGGCACAACCCACCAGGGCGCGCCTGGGCCTCCTAGCGTGCCCTGGCGGGTTGTCCCTTCCTCGGGACTCCCCCCAGGTGCAACCAGGGCCCAATGTGTTCCTTCTGGCCCATAAAAAATCATCGTGGAGTTTCGTGGCATTTGGACTTCGTCTGATATTGATTTCCTGCGATGTAAAAAACATGGAAAACACAACAACTGGCAGTTGGCACTATGTCAATAGGTTAGTACCAAAAAAGATATAAAATGACTATAAAATGATTATAAAACATCCAAGATTGATAATAAAACAACATGGAACAATAAAAAAAATTATAGATACGTTGGAGACGTGTCAGCGGGCTCGTTCCTCCGGAGCCTTCCCAGCTCCCAGGCCTCATGGTGCCGGTTTCCTCGGGCGAGTCTGACCAGGAGGAGAGGACGGACTCGGAGGCGACCCGGGAGGGGGCGGGGGAGACTTCTCCCCCGCGCCAGCCCGATCTCCTCCGCGCCTTCTCTGATGATGATGACACCAGCGTGCACCCTATCAGGGAGTCGCCATGCTCTGCTTGGGTCTCCACAAGGTCCAAGGGCACCCCTCTGAAGGAGCTGAAGTTGGGGGTGCCAAAGAAGAGTAGGTCGGCACTGATCCAGCGAGGCGGTGCCTCTGCCTCGTCGCTAGCCGGCACTGCCGCAGACTCGGGCGTCGCGCCCTTGTCTGCCCCTGGGGCTCGTGCGCCAGTGCCCCAGCCCGTGAAGGCCGCGGGCATGATGCTTCTGAAGAGGGTGAGGGATTACACTGCCATGGACCAGTAAGTGCTCCACCTTGATCTTTGTTCCCTGCTCCTGTTGTAGTATCTTGATGCCTCCCTTTTGTACGGCTAGGCCGACGTCGGTGGTGAAGAAGAAGAAGAAGGAGACAACTGCGGTCCCCGTGACCCAGCAGCTTGCCACGGCCACACCACCCTCGACACAAAAGGATGGTGATGGCCCTCGCGCTTCCGCGGCTGGGTCATCCTCGCGAGACTCGGAGGCCCGGCCTCAGGAGAAGGCGATCTCGGTAGTCAAGCCGGCTCCAAAGGCACCCGCCCTCAGCTCGACTGCTGAGGTCCCGAAGGCTCCGGAGCCCCCGGCCCCTCTGCTGCTGCTAACTTGCCGGTCCTGGCACCGACGCTGTCTCCTCCCCCTTCCATCACGCCGCCGAGCCGTGATTCTCCCGCTTCGCCTGGTACTCTGGAGGAGGCCCTTTCCGCGCTGACCCAGCTTCAAGACGACCTTCAAGGCGCCGACCGTCGCCTGGCGCCGGGGCGCCAGGAGCTGATCTCGGGATGGCTGCGATCCGACGCGTCCGTCAGGGCAGCATGGAGCCAGGCCATAGCGGCCTCCGAGGAGGGAAGACAGGCTGCCAGTCTGGCCGCGGCCGCCCGCGACGTGGTGTTGAAGGAGGCCGAGGCTGCCAAGGAGCGCTGCTAGGTGACGGAGGCCGAGCTGGAGACCCCGCGGAACGAGCGTGCTGCCGAGGCTCGTCAGCGCGAGGCACGGGAGGAGAAGCTGAAGGCTCGAGAAGACGTGGTCACCGGTCGTGACACCGAGTTGGAGCAATCAGCACAGGAGCAGGCCGCAGAGCGCGACTGCCTGGAGAAGCCGAAGGAGGAGGTGGAGGCGAAGAAGGTCCAACTGGAGGCCAAGGCGAAGGTTCTTGCCAAAGATCGTGCCGCCTTCAATTCTCTTGAGCAGAGGTCCCGCAAGGCATTGCGGGAACTCTACAGGAGGGGGTTGAAGGAGCCATTGGTGACTGCTGAGGAAGGCCCCGCCGAGCTACTCCCCCAGCTTGTCACGACGCTCGAGGGCGTTGTTGATGGAGTCGGCCTCATGGTGGAGGGGGAATCCCGCGCGCTCTCCGCTTTGGCTATCACGCGGTCTTCAGCCACCTCCATCTTCGTGACCCCAGCACCGACTACGGAGCCCTGCTTGAGCCTGTGGACGAGGAGCACTGCACCTCCGCCGCCGAAGCCGTGAAGGACCAGGTGGAGGCCCTGCTACAGAAGTTCCTCGCCATCAACCCCGCGCCCCCGACTGACGGCGCCGCCGAACCTACAGCCACAACCGATGGTACAGGTGACAGCGACGTTGTCGACACGGGGCGCTCCTTGCGGGCGATAGCAGCGCCCAAGGCTGAAGAAGAGGCTTGCTGGCAGCGCTTCCCTCCATTTTTATTTACTGCAACATGCATCGTGCCTCGTGGAGGCGTTAAAACTTATGTGTTCTGCACCTTTTAAAAGATAGCATTTATTGTAATAATTTGCTAGGATTTTGCGATTTCCTTCCTGTTTGCTTTGATGTTCTGCGTCAGCAGGGCCCGGCCCCGCGCATACCTCAGCCGCCGTTGGGTCGTCTGGATCACCAGGATGAGACCAAGGGTTGAGGGGCTACGTGACCAATTAGGCTCCTAAGTCGCGATGCTCAGGAGTCCCCCTTGACGTACAAACAACCCTCAAGAAAGAGATGCGAGAGTAGGCCTTAGCGTTCTGCGTCGGCAGGGCCCGGTCCCGCGCATACCTCAGCCGCCGTTGAGTCGTCCGGATCACCAGGAGGAGACCAAGGGGTGAGGGGCTACGTGACCAGTTAGGCTCCTGAGTCGCGATGCTTAGGAGTCCCCCTTGACGTACGAACAGACCTTCATACCTTTCCTCACCAAGGTCCTGCTCGGGAGGGGCGTGCGTCGACCAGGTCCGAGGGACCTGGCAGGGTGGCGTGCGCTAGGCGTGACCTGAGCATAGCCCCCGTGCCCAGCCCCCTCGTGCGACTCTCCCGAGGGGAAAGTGTTGCGATGAGGCTGGACACTGAGCCTGGTGGCTCCCTGAGGTTGATGCGGCCATTGGGCTGCCCCTAGTTGTTTATCACCAGCGCGGAGCATGGCGCTTCCGCACTTGCATGGGCATAGCCGCTCCTCGACCGTGTCGACTGCCAGTGCGGAGCATGGTGCTTCCACTGGTGCATGGGTGGGGGCTCCCTTTGAGTGGAGCCCCCGGGGCGTGTACAGCCCCGCCCTAACACGTGGCTTGCACGGCAGGGCTAGAGGAGGTGTGTCTGGGCACTCGTGAGCTAGCGCGGGACTCACGAGGCCCTACCTCAAGGCGGGTTGCACCTGAATTTGATTCTTGATATTTGTGATGGTCTTGCGAGATGGTTAGACAACCTGCGCCGAATGAATCTCCTGAGGTTATCACATGAGAAGGCCAAACACCAACGAGCCCAGGAGGTGACGTGAACGGTACCGGCCCGCCAGACAGAGCTCAGTCGTTGGGTTTATCGACACTGCAGGGACGGACCCGAGCACAGACGCCGTGCCCAGTCTTCTCATGCGAAAATCCTGAAGAAAGACAACCGGCGCGTGGCTCCCATGGTGACGAGGCACCGGGTCGCGCGCCCTAGCTCGTCCATCCGTGATTAGCTCATGCGAGAACAAGGCACCAAGGGCCATGGGAGGTGACGTACACGGGAGCTGGCACGCGAGCCAGAGCTCATCCTCTTGGGTTTAGCGACGCTGCAGGGACGGACCCGAGCACAGACGTCGTGCCAGTCCTTAGTCATGAGGCGGCCGTGGGTGGGTTTGCAAGGGCATACGACGTTCGTGGTATCGAAGTACCAAACATGCATATAATAATCATAAAGCAACTCGTGGGAGGAGGTAAGGCTAGCCCTGATAGATGCAAGAATGATACATGCCACAGGGACAGACCCACGCGGCCTGGGGACGATGCAGCCGGGGGGGGGGGGTGCCCCCAACAAAGCAAATTAAAGATGCAAAAGGATACATGTCGCAGGGACAGGCCCATGCGACCTAGGGATAATGCAGCCCGAGGGGCGCCCCTAACTGAATAAACCGAAAAATGTCACCTCGCACCGTTGCTGAAGAGATGTTGAAGTAGCTGAAGACGCGTGCTGAAGAAGTCGCTCCTCATGAGCCGCCTGGGTCCTGAGCCTCGGGAGGCTCGTGAAGAACCGTTGCCACCTCCGCCAGGACCGCGTGGTGCCTGGCCTCCTGAGTTGCCAGAACGCTCCGCAGGCGACGCTGGAAGGTAACAGCCGCGTTCAGCAAGCCAAAAGGCATGCGAACGTAGCTGTGAGGGTGGCCCTCACACCGACCAACGTGCGATGACCAGAAGCGCTCCTGGGATGCGGCTCTGTTGAGCCTTGGAATGTTGACGCAGACGCGCAGCTCATTGTCCTCGCCAGGACAAGGAGCCGCGCCTGGTGGTGGGCGGCGGTCGCCACGCATGGCTCTCGCCTCTTGAAGCTCCTCGGTCGTCTTGGTGATGAACTCCTGAGCACCCGGCACCCCGTGCCTTGTGCCCTCGTGAGGGAAGCGCGCGATGAAGCACGCCTCCATGTGGTGCCCGAGCGCCTCCCTCGCGACATTGGCTAAGTCAGAGGCCCTCCAGAAGAGAGCCCCCGAGCCCAGTCTGAGGAGGGTATCGAGCACGCCTTCCTATGCGAGAGAGGGAGGCGCCCCATCTGTGGGTGCAGGTCCTGAGATGGTGCCACTGGAGACACCGCTCTCCTGAGGCTCTTGGCGGAGCAGCTGCTTCATCTTCTTGGGGATAGCCCCAGGAGAGTAGATGGTGCCTTCGTTGTCTAGGTCCTCGACCGCCACGGCCTAGTAGGCGCGCTCGAGAGAGCACACCGCGTCCTTCTCCTCGCAGGCGATCGTGATGATGTCGCGGTTCCCTGGCATCTTGAGGACATTGTAGCCATGATGGGTCACCGCCATGAACTTGGCCAGGGCTGGGTATCCAAGGATGGCATTGTACGGAAGGCGGATTTGGGCGACGTCGAAGTCGATGAGCTCGATGCGGTAGTTGTCCTGCTGGCCAAAGTTGACAGGGAGGCGGATCTGCCCTATCGGGGTGGTGGAGCCGTCGGTTACTCCTGAGAAAGGCTTGATGGACTGCAACTGATCATATGGCACTTGGAGGCGGTCGAATGTCTCGATGGAAAAAACATTGAGCCCCGCACTGCCGTCGATGAGGGTCTTGGTGACAAGGACATTGCTGATGACGGGCGAGCAAAGGATCGGGAGGGCGCCGGCAGTCGCTGCGCACTTGAGCTGGTCGGACAAGCTAAAGGTGATGGCGCACTTGGACCACCTGAGCAGGCGTGTGGCCTCGAGCCTGGGAAGGGCCGCGTTCACCTCACGAGCGAACTGCTTGAAGATGCGCTGAGAGGCTGGGGCCTGAGTGCCGCCCAAGATGCAGGCGATGGCGCACGGGTACTAGAAGCCCCAACCCCCTCGTCTTGGTGGTGGTGGTCGTTCCTTCTCGGTGGCGGTAGCAGCGGAGTGAGGCCGGCGTTGCCTTGAGGACGGTCCTCATGAGGCTGATCTCTCCAGGCGCCCTCGCGAGGCTGGCCCTGTGTAACGCCCACGATGCGGCTATATCTCCCACGTGTCGAGGCATGACTTAGAGGCATAACCGCATAGTGGTTTTGTCGCAAGAAGGGTCATCTTCACACAATCCCATGTAATGAACAGGAATGGGATAAAGAGTTGGCTTACAATCGCCACTTCACACAATACATAAATATTATCATACATCATCCAAAATACAATCATATAGACCGACTACGGTCAAAATCCAGATGAAAATAAGACAACCCCAAATGCTAGATCCCCGATCGTCCCAACTGGGCTCCACTACTGATCATCAGGAAAAGACACATAGTAACGACCACGTTCCTCGTCGAACTCCCACTTGAGATCGACGCCATCATCTGCACTGGCATCGTCGGCACCTGCAACTGTTTTGGTAGAATCTGTGAGTCACGGGGACTCAGCAATCTCACACCCGCGAGATCAAGACTATTTAAGCTGTAGGAAAGGATGGTGCAAAGAGGTGGAGCTGCAGCGGCAAAAGCATATATGGTGGCTAACTTGCGCAAATGAGAGCGAGAAGAGAAGCAACGGAACGGACGTCATCTAGCAATGACCAAGAAGTGATCCTGAACACCTACTTACGTCATACATAACTCAGACCGTGTTCACTTCCCGGACTCCGCCGAGAAGAGACCATCACGGCTACACACGCAGTTGATGTATTTTAATTGGGTCAAGTGACAAGTTATCTACAACCGGACATTAACAAATTCCCATCTGCCTCATAACCGCGGGCACGGCTTTCGAAAGATAATACCCTGCAGGGGTGTCCCAACTTAGCCCATCATAAGCTCTCACGGTCAACGAAGGATAAACCTTCTCCCGGAAAGACCCGATCAGTCTCGGAATCCCGGTTTACAAGACATCTCGACAATGGTAAAACAAGACCAGCAAAGCCGCCCGAATGTGCCGACAAATCCCGATAGGAGCTGCACATATCTCGTTCTCAGGGCACACCGGATGAACACTACGTACAGCTAAAACCAATCCTCGAGTTTCCCCAAGGTGGCGCTGCAAGTGGCTCTAGTTTGGACCAGCACTCAGAGGAACACTGGCCCGGGGGTTTAAATAAAGATGACCCTCGGGCTCGCGAAAACCCGGGGGAAAAGGCTTAGGCGGCAAATGGTAAAACCAAGGTTGGGCCTTGCTGGAGGAGTTTTATTCAAGGCGAACTGTCAAGGGGGTCCCATAAATCACCCGACCGCGTAAGGAACGCAAACTCAAGGAACATAATCCCGGTATAACAGTAACTAGGGCGGCAAGAGTGGAACAAAACACCAGGCATAAGGCCGAGCCTTCCACCCTTTACCAAATATATATAGATGCATTAATTAAATAAGAGATATTGTGATATCCCAACATATCCATGTTCCGACATGGAACAAACTTCAACTTCACCTGCAACTAGCAACGCTATAAGAGAGGCTGAGCAAAAGCGGTAACATAGCCAAACAACGGTTTGCTAGGAAAGGAAGGTTAGGGGCTGACATGGCTAAAATGGGAGACATGATATAGGAAGCGATAGGTAACGGAGCATGGCAATAGAGCGAACAACTAGCATAGCAAAGATAGAAGTGATTTCGAGGGGTGGTCATCTTGCCTGCAAGGTTCTCAGAGTTGTCGAAAGCTTGATCCTCGTAAGCGTACTCGACAGGTTCCTCGTTCACGAACTCGTCTCCCGGCTCTACCCAAGACAAGAACACAACAAACGGAACCACAATCAACAACGAGAAATGCACAAGCAACATGATGCAAAACATGTATGATATGCAAGATATGATATGCGATGCATATGCGTGCTCCGGAAGGAAAATGATGAACATGGCAGTAACTTGGCAAACCAAGCATGCCACTGGAAAGATGAGATGATTTCGGTCGAAATCGATATAAAGATCACCGGAATCGGATGCACGGTTTGCAAATGGCAAGCAAAACAAGAATGACACGAATCTGCGATAAACAGCAAGATAGCACTTAAAATGCAACAAGCAACAATGCTACAGCACCCCAACATAGCAACAAAGCACATGGCAGTAATCTACAGGAGATGCTTGACAAAAGATGAACACTGAGCTACGGCTAGTTCACAACATATCAAGCTCAAACAAGCATGGCAAAAGTGCAAAAGATTACAGGATCACAGACTTAGTGAAAAACTGGACATGGTAGAAATCAGCATCAGGTAGCAATGTTCAGAGCACGAAATCAACATGCTACAGGAACTAAACATAGCAAAGCAAGGCAGGGAAGTCTTCTACTAAATGCACATGACAAAAGTCCCTTACTGACCATAAGCCAAAAAGGACCAGAAGATATGATGGCAAGCATGTAAACATAGCAAGTTTCGTTATCAGGTTTCAGACTTAGCAGAAAACAGAGCATGGCAGAAATATTAATATGTAGGCCTCTTTGTGAGCTTGATGCACTCACTACAGAGCAATGCACTACAAACCAAGCACACCTACAGCAAGATGGCATGTTTATGAAGCTAACCATGACAAGAAAAATAGCATAGCATGTATGGATCAACTACAATAAGCTTGGCAAAATTGCATATCATGTTAAGAATCTGCCAGAAATATTTTATAGCAAAAGTAGAGCAAGATTGAGTCATGCTATGGCACTCCATAATTGCAAACAATTACAGCAATGGATCAATTACAACTATATCTACAAAACATCCTTACTGAACATCTCCAAAATATGCATGGATCTCTCTGTAGAATCAAGTTTACAGGGCAACAAAATTACAGCAGACAAGACTTAGAGAAATCACCAAGTCCCTGAAATCAGAAACATTACGAGGCCTACTTTGCAAGCTAGTGCTAGTCACCACAGAGGTCAAAAAAATACATGGACTACACCACTGGAAAGATGGCATGGCATACTTCAAAACACATGTAGAGCTCATGCTCAAAAGATGCACAGATTAAATGATACAAAAATGACAAATCTCCAAGTTCTGATAAGAACCAGAGAATAACAGCAACTAGCCCTCTTCCAACTGAGCTTTGGGCATCAATATGACCTCTAATGAACATGGTGCAATTGAACAAAATGAAGAGCATCACGAGGCGAACAATTTGACATATTCCACGCGCGAATCGGAGCTACATGCAAGAAGTTATAGCATCGGGAATAGGAGCACTTGCTGATGAAATCTGAGGACTTAGAGAATTCGGGGTCGCGAGAAAAGTCAACGTACCGAGCAGATCGAGATCTGGATCGGGGAAAAGCTACAGGAGCTCGCCGGCTCGGGGCTGGGCTCGGCCGGAGCAGGCACCGGAGGAGGAGAGGGAGGCCGCGGGCCTCGGGCTCCGGCGGAGGAGGAAGGGAAGGAGGCGGCCGGAGGAGGGGCGCCGACGGCGGAGCCCGGCGGTGCGGCGGTTGGCGGCGGCGATGGCGGCGGCGGGGAGGCCGCGGCGGGGCAGGCGCGGGCGGCGCGGGCTCGCGGGGGCCCGACGTGGGCTCCGCGGGCCGGCGCGGTACGGCGGCGGCGGACGCTGACGTGGCGGCGCGCGATTCATCCGCCGGCGCGGGTGGACTTTGTCCGGCGGCGCGAGGTGGAAGACGCTAGGGTTAGACTGCGATTTCGTTTTTCGGGATGCCCACATATTTATAGGTAGAGGGAGCTAGGAGACTCCAAATGAGGTGCGGTTTTCGCCCACACGATCGTGATCGAACGACCTAGAGCATGGAAGAGAGTTTGGTGGGTTTTGGGCTGGTTTTAGAGGGGGTTTTTGCTGGACACTCAAATGGACTTTGCGGATGCCCGGTTAACCGTTGGAGTACCAAACGACCTCCGAATGGAACGAAACTTGACCGGTAGTCTCCGGGTGGTATATTAAGGCCACTTGACAAGCCTCGGTCCATTCCGAGAAAGTTTGACACACGCACACGAAAGAAAACAAGAGGGGTGCACCGGAGGAGATAGGAGCGCCGGATTGGAAAACGGACAACGGGGAAAATGCTCGGATGCATGAGACGAACACGTATGCGAATGCAATGCACATGATGACATGATATGAAAATGCATGACATGACAAAATACAAAACGAAAGACAAAACCCGACAACGGAGGGAAAATCATAACACATAGCCGGAAATGGCAAGAGTCGGAGTTACAAATATGGCAAGTTACATGCGGGGTGTTACAACACTCCACCACTACGAGAGGATCTCGTCCCGAGATCTAGGACTGAAAGAACTCCGGATATTCGGAACGGAGATGGTCCTCGCGTTCCCAGGTGGCTTCCCGGTCGGAATGGTGCGACCACTTCACTTTCAGGAATTTGATGGACTTGTTGCGAGTCTTGCGCTCAGTTTCTTCAAGAATAGCAACGGGGTGCTCATGATAAGACAAATCTTCTTGGAGGTCAATCTCTTCGAAGTCGATAGTGCGCTCAGGCGTCTTGAAGCACTTGCGGAGCTGTGACACGTGGAACACATCGTGCACGTTCGCGAAGTTGGAAGGAAGCTCAAGTTGATAGGCGAGGTCGCCTCTTTTGCCAATGATCTTGAAAGGACCCACGTATCTAGGGGCAAGCTTCCCTTTGATACCGAAGCGACGAGTGCCTTTCATTGGAGAGACGCGGAGGTAGACATGGTCTCCGATCTCGAAAAGCCAAATCACGATGCTTACTATCATAGTAACTCTTCTGACGCGATTGCGCGGCTTTGAGATTATCACGGATGACTTTACACATTTCTTCAGCTTCAGTGATTAAGTCATTGCCAAGAAGTTGGCGTTCACCAGTCTCTGACCAATTGAGAGGAGTACGACACTTTCTGCCATAGAGAATCTCGAATGGGGCCTTGCCCGAACTCGCTTGGAAGCTGTTGTTGTAGGAGAATTCAGCATAAGGAAGACAATCTTCCCATTTCATGCCAAAGGAAATGACACAAGCCCTGAGCATATCTTCAAGAATTTGATTGACTCGCTCGACTTGGCCACTAGTTTGAGGATGGAAAGCTGTGCTGAAGCGAATGTTAGTGCCCATGGCCTTCTGGAAGGAGTCCCAGAACTTAGAGGTGAAGATGCTTCCACGATCTGAAGAAATCAATTGTGGAATGCCGTGCAAGGAGACAATTCTGGAGGTGTAAAGCTCTGCCAGCTGAGCTGCTGTGATGGATTCTTTGATTGGAAGGAAATGAGCCACTTTAGAGAGCTTGTCGATGACAACGAAGATAGCATCATTTCCGCGCTTGGACTTGGGAAATCCAGTCACGAAGTCCATTTCGATATGATCAAACTTCCATTCTGGGATAGCAAGAGGTTGGAGGAGACCAGCTGGTCGTTGGTGTTCTGCTTTCACTCTTCGACAGACATCACATTCATTCACGAATTGAGCAATTTCTCGCTTCATTCGAGTCCACCAATACGACTGCTTGAGGTCATGATACATCTTCGTACTTCCAGGATGAATGGAAAGGAGAGAATTGTGCGCCTCGTTCATTATGACTTTCCTTAGATCACCTTTCGGAACCACAATCCGGTCCTCGAAGAATAAAGTGTCTCTGTCATCAATGCGATAGCACTTGTATTTGGAAAGACCCTTGTCGATACCACGTTTCACCTTCTTCACCATGGCATCAAGGAGTTGTGCCTCACGAATTTGATCTTCCAAAGTAGGAGATACTATGAGGTTGGCAAGAACGCCTTGAGGAACAACTTGGAGATTCAGCTTGCGGAAAGCTTCACAAAGATCCGGTTGGAAAGGCTTGAGAATTAAGCTGTTGCAATAAGCCTTCCTGCTTAAAGCATCTGCAATGACATTGGCCTTGCCTGGAGTATATTCAATACTCGGATTGTACTCTTGAATCATTTCGACCCATCGAGTCTGCCTGAGGTTGAGGTTGGGCTGAGTGAAGATATACTTGAGACTCTTGTGATCAGTGAAAATGTCCACTTGTCTTCCCAACAAGAGATGTCTCCACGTTATTAATGCATGGACAACTGCCGCCAACTCAAGATCGTGAGTGGGGTAGTTCTTCTCGTTGGGCTTCAACTGACGAGAGGTATAGGCCACAACTTTCTTCTCTTGCATTAACACAGCACCGAGACCTTGGAGAGAAGCATCACAGAAAACTTCATACGGCTTGGATTCATCAGGAGGAGTCAAGACAGGAGCTGTGACTAGTTTCTCTTTGAGAGTGTTGAAAGCAACGTCACACTCAGGAGACCAGACATATTTCACATGCTTCTGAAGGAGGTTGGAAAGAGGCTTTGCAATCTTGGAGAAATTCTCAACGAATCTTCGGCAATAGCTTGCAAGACCAAGAAAACTGCGGAGCTGCTTGACATTTTGAGGAGGTTCCCAATTCACAACTGCGGACACCTTCTCGGGGTTAACAGCGATGCCCTTGGCAGAGATGATGTGACCAAGGAAAAGAACTTCATCAAGCCAAAACTCACATTTGGAGAACTTCGCATAGAATTGATACTCTCTGAGCTTGTCGAGCACCAATCGCAAATGTTTGGCATGATCCTGCTTATTCTTGGAGAAGACCAAGATATCATCGAGATACACCAGAACGAATTCATTGGTATAGGGGTTGAAGATGAAATTCATCATCCGATGAGAACACTGGAGGAGCATTGACAAGACCGAAAGACACGACAGTATATTCATAAGAACCAAAGCTTGTTCTGAATGCTGTCTTGGGAATATCTTCTTCACGAATGCGAATCTGATGATAACCCATACGAAGGTCAAGCTTCGAGAATACTTTAGCCCCTTTGAGTTGCTCAAATAGCTCATTGATGTTGGGAAGTGGATACTTGTTCTTGATTGTCTTCTTGTTCAATGGACGGTAGTCGACACAAAGTCGGTCCGTGCCATCCTTCTTCTTGACAAAAAGAACACCACAACCCCATGGAGAAGAACTCGGTCTGATCAAACCCAGACGTTCTTGTTCATCGAGCTGTTTCTTCAATTCCTTCAGCTCGTTGGGTCCAAGCTTGTATGGACGCTTGCAAACGGGTTCAGTGCCAGGCTCCAGTTCGATAACGAACTCAACTGGCCGATGAGGAGGCAAACGACTGGAATTTGAGAGATGGCATTCAATTCGCCCTTCTCGTTGAGAGAGAAAAACCGAATGGTTTCATCACGAGCGGCATAAATAATCACATCCTCAGATGAGTGTGTCAATTGAATTTCCCTGGCAGCACAATCAAGTTGAGCCTTGTGCTTAGAAAGCCAGTCCATCCCGAGAATAAGATCAATATCCGAGTCACCAAGAACAACTGGTTTAGACAGAAATATATAGTCGCCCATCTTGATGGAAACATCCGGGACACAATTATTAGATGTCATTTGTTTGCCCGGAGACACAACCTTCAACGGGATAGGGATCTTTTCCGTCACAAATTCATGCTTGGCAACAAAAGGTCTTGAAATGAAAGAAAGAGATGCACCAGTATCAAAAAGAACTTTTGCAGGAATATCGTTAACAGGAAGATTACCCATTATCACATCAGTAGATTCCTCCGCTTGAGCTGCATTCATCATGTTCACCTTTGCAGACTTTGGATTATGCTTGACCACTGCATTGCTAGAAGATCTGATAGGAGGAGGAGGAGGAAGACGCCTCTGGTTGAAGCACTTGTTAGCATAGTGACCTTTCTGCTGACATTTGTTGCAAGTCACCTCTGAGAGTGGACGGTGATAAGGAGCATTGGACTTTGGAGCTTGATTCTGAGACTTGTTCTGATAGCCAGAGTTGGAAGAGTTGGGTACCCCTGTTCCCAGGACATCGACAGTAGCCCCCGAGCCCAAGGCGCGCTCGAACTTGGCTTTGGGGCGAAGCCAAAGGGCAAGTGCGGAGTGCCGCGGGCCCCAACCGCCTACGGCCTCAGTCAAGCGTGGCGATTGATGGGACGTGGGTGCCTTCGCTTCCCATGCTGCCTCGGCAACTGTTCGACTTGATGAGACTCTATTGCATGCAGAGGAAAAACCATTATTACGTGCGATCGTTGAGGCCGGCGGTTGGCCTCCTCTTGGCTATAAATGAGGAGAGGCGCGGAGCCCCCTTTGCACATCTCCTTCTTCCCGTCTCTCGCTCCTTCTTCCTCCTCTTGGCCTTGTCATCTTGTTGTAGTGCCCATGG